>NW_024424008.1:14282401-14309397 GCF_017311325.1 Ursus maritimus | reverse complement strand
GGCGGGCATAGTTGAGAAGATCAAGATCTACAAAGAGTCTGGGTTTAAAAAAATATATAAAAATGTTTTGTGATGGGGACTGGTATTAACCGACATAATGAGTATAAAGTACTTCGCACAAGGGCATGGAATAGAGTGCTCAGTAAATGTTGGCTGTGATTAGAAATCAGATTTTTAAATGTCTGTCTTCATTCATTTAAAATTTTAAAACAAAATCTGTACACAGTCTTCCTTTCTATCATCCAATCTTGTCAGCTAATGCCTACAAAGTATCTCCCAAATCTGATTAATTCTCACTGCTTCTAGAACTTCTTGTTTAAACCATCATCATCTTTCAGTCCCAATAGCCCCCAGATTGGTGTCTCCATTAGCACTGTTGTCCCTGCAGTATGTCCATCACCCAGAACATCATCTGAGTCCCTTCCTTACTCAGGCTCTCTCCATGGCTTTCTAGTGCACTCAGTGGGTGAAGCATGCACTTTACCATGGCCTGCGAGGCCTCCACATGATCTGTACTCTGGCCACACCCATCCAGCTTCATCTTCTGTCATTGCCCCTCATGTACTCTACTTTTCTAGCAGATGTTAGAGTAAGACAAACCAGCTCCTACCCTAGACCCTTTGCACTTGCTGTGTCCTCTGCCATAACTATTGTACTGACATATCATCCAGTCTTTTCTTTTCTTCAGGTTTTTATTCAAATTGAAGCTTCTTAGAGACAATTACTCTGATGACCTTAAATTTTACCTTTTCCTCCTTCTCTGTCTTTTCACTTTCTTTTTTTTCCCCACGGTCCATATCTTTTTAACCCAAAATTTTACTATACATTTATTGATTTTCTAGTTTGTAGTGTGTTCCTTCTATAAAATGTAAACTGCACACAAGCAGAGATTTTATCTGACTTATTTACTGTTGTGTCCTCCAGGGTCTGGCACCTACTCACGTAGGTGCTCAATAAATATTTTTGGATACATGAAAGAATATAAAGGCCTTTCTATCGATATGTGTTTCTATTTGGAATAGCATGGCAAATACAGTACAATAAAGTACAACAACAAAAAAGTGGATGCAAATATTAGAAGAAAAAATGTTGACAAATTCACTTCATAATCATGGTTTTGTACATGCACTTGCTAGGTAGGTCATATACTTGACTTTGTCAGTACTTATTGGCAGTCTACTATATACCAGGAAATTTCAGATACATTGTATATACATCAACCTACTCCATGGAGTTATTATTCTGCCTTCTATTTATCAGAAAGCTCAGAAAGCCATAGTTACTTGTTTGCTATCACTCAGATAGTGGAGCCAGGATATTTAAATAAGTATGTTAGTAATACTGAAATCAGGCTTTCCCATGTCCACAGGGAAAGAAATCTTTCCCTGCTCCACTGCTTTCTAGCTGTGTGACATTATTCAGACTAGTTGACCCCTCTGATTTTGTTTCATTTGTAAGATGAAAGAAAGCAGATTTAGTCTGCTTACCTGAAAAAGTTGTTGCCCATTTAGAGGAAGTCGTGAATGTGAAACAATGAGTAAGGTTAGCTCTGTTTACCACTGCAGGGAGAAAAATCTTTCTGTGGTGGGAACACATGGAGCCAGTGGAGAAAGAGAACCTGAGAAGAGGGATAATGAGAAGAGTTTGTTTGAGCCCTGTATCCAGTCATTCCTGAAGCCAGCCACTCCTTCATTTCCCACCATTTTACAAATAGTAAATCTCCAGATTTCACTAAAAGTAGCAGGGTAGCTGTCATTCACAATATAAAGCTGCATGGTTAATCCAGAACTCAGCACTGACCTCCTAGGATCCCTGCTGATATAGCTCCCATCATATGGGAGCCCTTTCTGCTAACTTGATCTGGACACCTTTATGGCATCTACTTGACACTACGGTCCAGGAGAGTAATCTTGAAAAAAGACCGAGTGTCTGCCCTCGAAGAGATCCAACACTAATCAGAAAACAAACATTTAAAATAAATACGTGTATATCACACATGTGCCAAGTGTTATAGTGATATTACATTTGAAGAAATTACATTTGAAATGAGCCCTGAAGGGTAAGTCAGAATCTACACCATCTCTGATTTATTTATACAGACCTCCCTTTAAATCAGACTTTAATACCGTTTGCAAATCCAATCAAAGCTTTAGGTGATGTTTCTAGAAGGAAAAAAAATGACATTTAAGGTCAAATGGTCATGTAAGGCTTATTAAATACATACTAAAAATGTCATCTACCTTCCAGTGCTACCTGTCCATGGGTATAAACTCCACAGCAGTGGTTCTTATCCTTTTGGGGACTCATACACATCTTGGAGAAACTAGTGTCATCCTTTCCACACAAAAGCTTTGCATAAAACATCGTGAGTTTCTTGGCAACTGATTGAAATTCGTAACATGCAGAATGAACCAGTGACCCCTTCAGCAGGTAAGGACTCCACTGAAGTCCACCCACAGGCAGGTGCTAAGTGCTTCTGTCAATAGAATCATGGCAGAAATGAAGAGTGACTTGCTAAAGAGCTTTACAAATATGATTTGCCATCTATAACCTGATGTCCTGAAGTTATAACTCACTAGATGAAGCTCGTAAGGAAAATAAGCTATTCAAACTGACTTGTATTTCCAAGAGTGAGCTATTCTCCAAGAAGCCAGCATCTAGCTCTGGAGTCTATCAAACAAATGTGAGTTATGTAGACTCTATCTGGAGGGCACTGTGCATTTCCTCTCCACTGCTGCACAAGATGCTTCCTAGCCATAGTTATTGAATTAATCAATCAAATTTTATTTTTATTGCACCATTCTGGAAAATCCACTCATACCCCTTTCCAGTAATACTGAAAAGAAAAATAATCCATACCACCCAATTAAGAATAAAACATATGTCTTCTTGATAATGTCTGAGCAGTGGCGGATCCAATGGTCATTGGCTTTTGAAGTTACTCAACATTGAAGGCAAGATAAACTACCAGGATAATACCGTAAGCAGATAAGTTTCATTATTACCACTGAGGGGGGAAAAAGGAAGAAAGAAAGAAAGAAAGAAAAGAAGAAAAACATTTAAAAAGTAAGAGGTCTCTGATATCCTAGTGTCTACAGTCAGACACAATAATAATAACATGCATTTATTGAACTCTCTCCCTTGTACGAGTTCACAGAGCTGTACCACATAATATTTAATTCACCCATACCGCAGCAGCCTGATTGATGACTTCTCCAGGGCCCAGGGCTTGAGAAAGCAAGATCGTTCATCGATGGTCTTAGCTGATTAAAGTTGCTAAGGGTGTATTTCCTGGCATTAGAAGAGAGAGATCTAAAATCTAGAACAGGGGAGTGGAGGATCGATGTTTTGCTAACACAGAGTGAGGGCACAATGTCAAGATGAAGCTGTCCCCTGAAGAAGAGAACCTACCAGTGACTCTCCTGAGTGGCATCACCCTGTGAATAGGCGCAGGCTTTGGCTGGCATTCCCAGCCTTTCAGCTCCATAAACTCTATCCTGTTAGTGGTCCAGAGTTGACGTAACTCAAAGGACTTTCTGGGCTATAACCCAACACATAAGACACAAGTGCAAATTCAATCAGAATACCTATCAGTGTATTCACTTAAATACCGAAGATATGCCTTTTAGTGACTAAATGGCAATGTTTGCTCACCAGACATCTCTGATTTCCCAGTATTAAAAACAAAACCAAAAAACAAACAAACTTGGGGACCGAAGTGGTGGTTATTTAATGCATATGGGATCAGATCAAAGGGAATTTTTTTTCTGTTCCTCAAAGTCAATGATGACTAGACTTTCTCTCTCCATTTCCTACCTCCTTTCTAACCCCTCTCATTTTTCAGTTGTATATCCAGGTCTTTGACATATGATTTTCTCCACCTACAATACTCTCTCACTACACACACACACACACACACACACACACACACATTTTGCCAATTCCTATCTTTCCTTAAATGTCAGCTCCCTCGGAAGTGCTCTCTGAGGCCCAATACAAGGCTAAATTCTAGTATGTGCTCCCACAGAACCATACACTTCTTTCCACGTCATAAGAATTTATATATGCTTATGATGTAGCACTTAAAATGTGGCATAATAGTTAACTTATGTTTCCCATGACACTGTAAGTTCTGTGTGGACAGAGACGAGTAGCATCTTGTTCATCTTTCTCTCCACGACACCTAACAAGGTATCCAGCATATCTAGCACATATTGAGCTCTTAATAACAACAATGCAAATTACATCTAACGTGTCTACAGCATTCAAATGCAGCAAATACTGTACTAAGCATTTTGCACGTATTATCTTATAAACTCTCTACAACTTGCGTTTATGTACCATGGTCAGCATTTTCAGAAAAGGAAAATGAAGGTCAAAGAGACTGTCACTCTTTAGTTTGAGTACCCCAGAAGCAAACCCTGAAAATAGGATTCAGGTGCAAGTAGTTTATTTGGGAGATGATCCTAAGAAACATCTATGGGGAATTGAAGAAGTAAGATAGGAACAAGAAAGCAGCCAGTAAAGGGTGCGTTATCCAGCCAGAGACCACTGTAGGTGACTGGAACTTAATCCCACTGGAAAAGTGGGAGTAAGGCAGTCAATAGAATGTATACCTGAGAGTTATCCCACAAGGGACTGAGGACTTTGGGGTATTCATATGCCACCTTCCATGAGTCATTGGTTGAGGTCAGCTGAGGGTGGGTTGGGGGGACATTATTCTCCAGTATTTCCGGCCTGTTCTCCACCCAACAGGCAGTTCAAAGGCAGGTGTAATGCCCCACTGATATGAAAGGAGTTCCACGCAAGGTCCCATTTTTTTTGTCAGGGACAATATTGGGACATGAACCTGAGTCTGTTGGACTCATGCTTTCTGTGACCATTTTTATACACATGTGTTAAATAAGTAGATAAAAAGAAAAAGGAAAACATAAACAAAATAAAGAAGTGAAGATTGTCACAAAGGATTTTTTGATCAGAGCTAAAATGAGGTTTGATGAAGATGCTCTGTGTAGCAACTGGCGTGTTCATGCTCTCTGGATTCAGTGTGTCTTCCCTTGGGGATTGCTGTAGCACTCTGTCAGTTTTCTTTCTCTTTATACTTCCTGTGATAAGGGGACTCCTCCACATTGACACTATATTCTTTCCTCAGATATGATAATATACTGATTTGGAAACAGTCAAGTCTTGACCTATCCAGAGAGTCATGATGTTTCTATGGTGACCACCCATATATCAGCTCTCAGCTGCTGTGCATTGATTTTCTTGATCAAAAGCTCAGTTTACTGAGGGCACAGCTTATAGTTGCCAAAAAGCCCTGTATCCTGCCCCTATGTTTCTTCTTTATTCTCTCCCTCTTTCATACACATCATCTCATTCCATGTCATTTCCAAAATTAATTTGCAGCCTCAAACTTAATCAATCTATTTTGCTGGTGAGGGAATGGCTCACCTCTCATAATGCGATAGCTTTGTTTTGAGAAGAGTGGCTTGTTAATTCAGTCTTTGTCAATCAAATCCTTTTGTAAAACAAAGAATTATCTCCTGCAGGTTATAATCTCAACCACACTATTAGCCAGGGTTTGTTTGCTTTCTGCACTTTTGTTTATTAGTGAAATAAATCCTGGCCTTCATTTCAACAAATATTGATGGAGTACCTACTGTGTGTCGACCACTGTGGTGGTGATCAAAAACATGAATAAGATATGCTTCTTGCTCTAATGGGGGAAACAGACATAAAAATACAGTGTCAGTATATAATGATATGTGATATCATATAGTTAAGCGTAAAGTGGTATAAAAAAACATGTACAAGATAAAGCAGAGAGCCTACAGGAAAGGCAAGGAAGTCAGAGAGATTATGCACAGGACATATCTGTGCTATTAGGTTGAAAAAACAATTCTTGCAAAGGTTCTAAAGTGTAAGCATTCATATTTCATTCCGTTAACTGACGAAGTCCATTTGATGAAAGAGAAGGTTGGAGGGTAAGTATATCACCCATTCTCCATCTGCTCTCACCTCATCCCACTACAAAAGCATCAGCTCGGCTCTGTGCTGTGAGAGGCCCACGACTCAGATTACCTTTGTAACTTAGACTAATTCCTCACTGAGAGTCTGGTGGATTAAATGCAGACTCTTTCCTCAGGTAAGAAGTCTGAACTTTATTCTACAGGCCAGTGACATTTCAAACTGTATTCCATAGACTAGTTGGATTAGGGAGGAGGAAATAAAGCAGAGAGCAAGGGACAAACAAGTGCTGTTTGCATTCTCTACCCGAGCCTCAACTGAAGCAGCTGTGCTCATTCCTGCTTTAAGGTGAGACTTACAAGGTAAATTTTGCCCAACAGAGGACGCAGAGGGAAGGAAGGAAGGAAGGAAGGAAGGAAGGAAGGAAGGAAGGAAGGAAGGAAGGAAGGAAGGAAGGAAGGAAGGAAGGAAGGAAGGAGGAGAAAAGAAGGGAATGAAGGGAGGGAGAGAGAGAGGAAAGATATCATGGTAACTTGGAGGCATAGAATTTAAAAGGTTTTATACAGCTTAGTGAAATGATCATGTTTGTGATTTAAAAAGAACTTTCTGTGATAAGGGTAGGACATGAAATGGAAGGTGTGAAATTGAGAAAGGAAGACCAACGAGGAGGCTACTGCAGCACACCAGGTGGGAGGTAATGAGACCCGGTCTAGGGCTATATTTATGGTTAGGGAGAAGAGGGGTTGGAGCCAAGATATTGTTAAAGCATATAGTCGTTGGGCTTAGTGAGGCACTGCCTTCCAGGAAAATAAAAATACGTGGCCGAAGGGTTGTTGTAAAGATCAAATACTATGAAATATGTTTTAAACTGCATAGAGTAGAGCAAATATTAATCATGAGTGTTATTTCAACTAGATTATAGCTCTCTTTATTCCTACTCAGTATTCCTTCCACAAGCCCCTCCCATGATTCATTGTAAATTGAGCTTTCAACTAATTGGATTTGCTGAAAGCAATAGAGAATGCCATTTGGCTACTTCCTCTCTAGGGAATGTTGATATTCAAATCTCCAGGTCATTATTTAGCATCCCCAGTTCCAACATGGGAAATTTAAAATTGGATCTCATGTTAATCTCTAAAGCAAGCTCTCATTTGCCTCCAGAATGAGCAAATATTTGAACTTGAGAAAGAGGATCTTTTCTGCAACCTACACCAAGCCTTTGACCAAATTATCCAACAGTGGTAGATCCCAATATTCTAAAGGGGTGTGTAGGAATTTTGGCTTATACCCTATGTTATTAATAATGAGAATGATGATAGAGAAAGTTATGACGATGAAGATGATAATTGTTATATCTACCACAATTTAGCACCTACTCTGTGCCAGGAAACATGCTAAGCACTTTGTGTATTAATTGTCTGATTTAAGCCCTACACTATCATCACCATTTTATACTTCAGGAGAATGAAGCTCAAAAAATGTAAGTAACTTGTCTAATGTTATCTAATTAGTAATATATGAACAGAGATTTGTTCCCAGCCTAGTCTGCCTGGCTCCAGATCTCATACTGTTTCTAGATGTAGGGATCAAGTACCCAGAGTTCTCTTACTGCTCACCCCTCACCCCCTCCACCCCTAAGTCTCAATAAGTGAGTCCTGGCCTTATGTCCAGGCAAAAAGTTTTGCCTGAATACTCTGGCCCTGTCACACTAGAGTGGACCTTCATGATGGGGACTGTCAATACATTGAGCAGGCCTCCATAAGCAGAGAAAGTGACAGGGTCTTACACAAGACAAACAGGCAGCATTTTCTGTCACTCTCAGAAATGTGGGCTTAATGTGTCAGACTAGGCTAACAGGACTGGTGGGAGACAGTGATATTCTTCTAGTTTCACGTTAATGTGGACTTTAGACAGAGAGAAATCAGGTAAGAGGATTCATAGCATGCACTCAAGCTATTTTACTGCGACCTGAAACCCATACACCACAGTTACATGGAGAGCTTGAGGGGATTAATGGTAGAATGAAGCCAAGTTTACTCATGAGGTTTTCAATTCTTTGACTCCATTTCCAAAGAAGAACATGCCTCAGCTGTGTGACCAGTTCTTTTTTCCAGCTCTTTTTCTCTCAACTACTTATGATTGAAGGCTCTCAAACCAAACTGACAACATACATAGCCCTGCTTGGCCATTCCCCTACTACATGTCCTTCAGTGAACTTTTTCAACTTTCTCATCAGTGCAATGGGAAAAGTGACAGCACCTTTATCATGGGGTTTTCAAGTGGATAAAATTTTATCATATATGAAAAGAACTTAGTTTAAAATAGAACACAAAATGAGAACTTGATACATGATAGATACTAATATCATCGTATGTATGTATGCATTGTATACTCATATATTTTCAGATTATGGAGAAAGAGCACGATGTAACAGAGAATGACTTAATTTGGAGTCCTGTTTTAAAGCCCTTCCTTGTAAGTTCCCCGAGTCTCCATTTTCTCATTTACAAAATGAGGAAGGACAATCACAGCTCATTAAGTAGTATAATATGTATAAAGAGGTTAACACAGACCTGACATTTAATAAATGGAAGTAACTATTCTGCAGAAGGATATGGAGGCCAGGGAAACAAAGGAGAGATGAGTCAGAGAGATAATTTTACTGTCATTTTTCCCCTTTTTCTAAGAATATATTTTAAATGTACTGTTTAGCTCGCCTGACCCTCAGTTTCCTCATATGTAATATGCTCATGCATATGCATATTATATGACAATGTAGATGGTACCTGTAATTTATATAGATACAGACAGAGGTGTAGGTGTACACATAGATGTAAATGTGGTTAAGCGGCTAGAACAGCGCCTGTTATATAGTGGTTGCTAAATATATCCTGCTGTTCTTTTTTGTCCTCCTCCCTTCCTCCTTTCCTTCTCACTCATATTTTCATGTCCAAATTTCTAGATCCTGGATTACTTTTAACTCCATATTATAATGATCCAGGCTGATCTTAACCCCTTTCTGTACTAAACTAATTAGACAATAAAATCCTTGGGAATAGGACCAATGTCTGGTTCATTTTAATGTCTTTCACAGTCCCTACAAGGTACTTGACATACAGAAGAGAGTCTACAGATACATGTTGAATGGGTGTTGTTTGTCAATAAGTGGGGAAAAATTAATTCATACTTAGCAAATGAAGGGAGTAAGCAAGATGGTTATGAAAAAAGTTGTGAAAATAGTGACTTGAATGTGAGGAATAAGAGTATTATCATTATTGATAATGGTCATAAGATCTAGGGTAAAAGAAGATGATGAACATACTGATTATCTACTGTATTTTGATATACAATAACTTAGCTAACTAGTCAACTTTATGACCTAGGTCACGATTTTTTCCTTTCCTTCTAGTGTTACCCATACTACTGCTCTAGTCCAAACATTTCTGTATGGCTCCCTTCAAACATCCCATGTAGAAGTTCTATATTCCATGTGGTGTGCATAATTGATGGCCATAAAAAAGTAAAGGGATCCACAATCTTACTAGGCCATAAGTAAGCATCTGTTGTGATTTTTCTCTGGCCTGGGTTATGATCTTCTTTTTTTCTTTAAAGATTTATTTATTTGAGAGAGAGGACATGAGCAAGGGGGAGAGGCAGAGGGAGAGGGAGACAAGCAGACTCCTCACTGAGTGGGGAGCCTGATACGGGACTCAGTCCCAGGACCCTGAGATCATGACCTGAGCTAAAATCAAGAGTTGGATGCTCAACCGGCTGAGCCACCCAGGAACCCCTGGATTATGGTCTTTTAAAAAATTGATGGGCACAAAGTGTTTAAGGAAACAATCATTTAAATAAGAATATATGGAACTTTGAAAAGGTAGTCCAGCCTGGATCCAGGACTAAGAAATGGAATCATTTAGTGTCTCTCACTTTGAACTTGTCTGCATAGAGGAAATGTTTACAGATGTAGAAGGCTTAGGAGGTAAAGGGCTTTGGGAAATCTTCTGGAATAATCAAGAGGCTCTATCTTGTTGACTTAAATTTCTTTCTGTCTTGCACCTTCCCTTTCCAACATTTTACCCCTTCCCAAGAGGATAATGACCTTTTTTGCTATTTCTGCTCATAATATCCTTGATTTTCTTAGAAGTACTATGAATACATGTAGTGTCCTAGGCTTCCGCATAGTGTGTAATACATTTTCATAGTGAAACAGTAACTAATAATTATGATAAGTAATATACTTGATATGATGTATGTCAGGTATTCTACTATGGACTCCCACTCTATTTAGTCCTTATACTCACTAATGATTTAGGTACTATTATTATCTCCAGCTTAAAGATGAGGAAATTGTGACTTATTAAAGTAGAGGAACCTGCCCAAGGATAACATTTAACAAGCAGTTGGCCTTGAATTTGAACACAAGCGCTTTGACTTCAGAAACCATGTCATACTCCCTCTTATTTGTTTTACTACAGAATTCATCATTTACACAAACATCACCTTATTGTTATTGAGAACTGCAGCAGGTAAGTGTTGTGCTGTGTAAAGAGAATGCAGACATTCAAATAAATGCACTGTATTCTCTAATATTTAGCTCTTAGGGCCACATGTGTGGTGTCTTTTATTCCTTTAGGATTCATCAACATTTATTGAACATCTGTTATTTTCAAGACTCTGAGCTAGATACCAGGAGCTCCTATCTCAGTGAGCTTCCAGTCTAGTGCAAGGAAGGCAATTACAACGTGTTTGGGGAAACACGGAGATTATAGAATTGTCTTTTTTGGGTCATCTAGATGCGTCATAAGAAATCCCTCAACACAGATCTCCAGTCAGATATTATCAATTAATTGGATTTAATACTTGAAATGAAACCTGTTTGCTACCTTTATCTAGTGCAAAGGCAGATCTGGAGCTAAACACTAGCTAGAGTGGGAACTCAAGGGGATCATAGAGTTTGAGGGTTGGTCCTTAAAGATCACCCAGTCCAATCCTCTAACTTTTACGAAAAGGAAATTAAAGCCCAGACAAAGATAGTGAGTGAGACAGAATTAGGTTGAGAACTCAGGTCCCCCAAGTCTTTCTACTGGACCACAGTACGTTCCCTCTGGCTGTCAGGTTCTCAACAGTGAAGTAGAGGCAGCCAGGCCTGGAATTTCTTGTGAAGCCAAAGAAAATGGGCCTTGCACTGATATTTGCAAGTATCTGCAAAACTTTCTCAACGAGGAAACCAATTGACCTGGAGTGAGGAGACACTGGCCTGCTCTCTAGAATCTGGTGCTGATCGGCTGATTTTTATGCCATTTCTTTTAACTCATCCTTTTAATTAACATGTTAAAAAAATGGCATGTCTATCAGTTCACGCCAAGTCTCCCACACCTTCAGCTTGGCGCACTAGGGTATGAACTTGGAATTTGAGGTATCTTTGAGCAAAAGTTCAAAATGCTAAAATAGGAAGCACTAATGGGTGGAACCACTATGCGTGCACTTACCAGGATCAATTTTCCACTTAGACAGCTTTTGCCCAGTTGTGCTAACTACTAACCAATCTATACTTCCTAATGGATTAAAGCGGAAAGGTCAGGAATCATAAAATCATCCATTTCCCACTCATTAATATTCGAGTGTGGGCTCTTGAACCTGCTCCAGGCTCCATAACAGCAAAGACTTATTTATAACCAGGTTACAAGAAGACTAACAGCTCTGACTATATAGAAACATGGGTTTGTAAGCAATTTTCCAAATGAATGAATAAAACAAACAGTACATGAAGATATGATAGTTGACCATTGACGTGAGGAATTATGTAAAGGGTCAGAACTAAGGAGACATGAGTGCCTCACTCACCAAGTTCCAAATTTAAGGGTGCCAAAAAATCTCAGTAAGCAATATAAATAATATCTAATGCAATATTTGTTTCAATTTAAATTATATGAAAATTCATGATAAAATATCAAAATGTTAAAGACAGAATCAGCTGGGGTATGTTTACAATGAAGAGAGATGTATTTACATATTAAGAAGATCAGGGGATTTTGAATAAGAAAGGAAAACCAGAGCAAAAACCCAGAGCATCTGGAAATCATTAGCTTGTAGCCATAGGGCTCTGCATTAACTATTGGCCTCAGTTTCTTCATTACTAAAATGGAGATAATAGCTCCCATTTCACAGAATTTTTTAAGGATTAAAAACACATAGGACACAGTTCCCAGGTTTGCATATTTCATCTATATAGACAGGATTTTTTGGAACACTTACAATGTCTCCAGCATCATGGACAGGTTACAAAAATTAGAAGCAAAGAGTGGAAATAAAGGAAGAACTAATATGAATTGAGTTCCAGATACTGTATCAGACACTTTACTAAACCATTGCTGTTTGGATGGAGACTGAACAGGAGACGTTTCTACAATGGCATGGATGCCTTCTGGACCCAGACTGAATGCATGGGGATGCCATCTAGGGCAAGAAGTAGCATCTACTAAGCAACTGCTACATGATAGGTATTTTCACTCTTAATCTAATTGAACTCTTACAAACATCATATGTGTGTATGTGAAAGTATCATATGCCCATATTACAAGTCAGTAAACTAAAATTCAGAAAGTCTGGGTTCATTTTCTGAGATCACACAGCTAATCAGGAGATGAGCTGGCTTTCAGATTCCCAATGAGCTGTTATCTCTAACACACTTTTTTGTTTATATATACAAAGTAGAAGCCTCAAAGGGGAGACACTCTTACACAAAGTAGAGTTTTATAGGAATGCTAAATAGGGAAAGATTTGAAGAATGAATAAATACTACCAAGAGTAAGTTTAATCTCTTTAAATTGTCCATATAAACCCAAGCAATATGTGGCATGCATTAAGTACCCCATTAAATTAAAAAAAAATGTATTGAGACACTGACAAAACCAGTATTTACTTGGAGGAAATTAAGAATGAAGTATGAGGGGCACCTGGGTGGCTTAGCCAATTAAGCGTCTACCTTCAGTTCAGGTCATGATCTCAGGATCCTGGGATTGAGCCCCACACCGGGCTTCTTGCTCAGTGGGAAGCTTGCCTCTCCCTCTGCACCCCACCCCCTACTCATGTTCTCTCTCTCTCTCTCGTTCACTCTCTCTCTCAAAAAAATTACATTTAATTTAAAAAAGGACAAAGTATGAAAATTGAGGTAGACTCACAGAGACACAGACTTGGAAGGTACTAAAATAAAAATAGGTGAATAATAGATCATCTGCAGAGTGGGGAAAAAACATAGGTAATTCACAGGTCATTGCTGGGGTTAAGTGGAATAATGTGTGCCGGACATTATTCGAACATTATTTGGTATCCTATAGCAAAGTAACACATACAGCTATTGTTGTTAATATTTTTATTTGGAATCAGAACTGCATTTGAATTCCATATGGGCCATTTATGTGCCATCTAAGGAAAGTAAGCTTTGATATGGATTGGGTTTCTTTGGTCTATAAAACCAGGAACCAAAATCAGCACCTTAATTTTTTTTTAAGGTTAAATACCATAAGATATCTATAGACGCTGGCTGAGTGCCCAACACATTCTAGATATTCAGGAATTGGTGTTTGTAGTTGTTGTTGTTGTTGTCGTTGTCATTGTAACAGAGAAAGAAAATTGTTTCCAAAAAAATTGACAGTACCTGTTTTTGCCTGCTAAGAGAACTGGCAGCATGAGTCATATCAGTGGGAAAATAAATGTCAAAGCTATTCCAGTCCTGTTCCAGAAAACAGTTGGGGAAGTAGAAAGAAGCCCCAAATCCTAAACCTTCTGTCACGTCTTGTGAGTGGCTGAAGGGTAACTCAGATGTAGATGGACCTTCCTCTTAGCAGATATAATGAGTTTTGGATATGCAAAGGGAGGCAGGTGGTAGAAATTCTTTTCTGATTCAATATAACCTCAAACCCTACAGAATCACAACCATCACCCAGAGGCATGTCTCTATACAACACACATCTGGATATTCCTAAACATCTGGATGGCTGACTGCATTTTTTTCCACTTTTACCCAAACATTTGGCATCAATATCAGAAAATAGGGGCAGAATAATGACTTCAGGGAAGCTGTCAGATTGAATGTCTATAATTGAAGTTTGGAAAAGTAACACCCGGGGTCTGCTATGTGACAGAAGAGCTGAGAGAAGTAAATTGCCTGTGAGCCAATAAGGAAGGCAGGTGTGATTGTGATTATGAGTGATTTTAGTCCCCCTAATTGTTGTCAGGAAACCTGCAAGACATTGGAGCCAGGAGGAAGGAATGACTGACATCTAAATGATGAGTTCCTGGAGCCATGTGTCAAAGAGAGCCCACCAGGGATAATTCATTTCTAGAACTAGTGATACCTTATGTCTGGGATGTAAGTGAATAAGCAACAGTTCAGCCATTTGACCTAATGTCCGGAATTGGATATAAATAGTATTATCTAGAATTCAAAGTCAGTTACTAGTGAGACGGGCATCCTTGATAACAACTAGGTCATTTGAAATTACATGCACACCTTTTTAAATGTCTCATAAAAAAAATTAGGAATTAACAAGGCTGACAGCAGCCAAGCTGTGGATAAGGCAGCAATACTCCAAAAGTACCTGGGCTCACACAACCAAAAATGTTAGTGCTCGAAAGGACTTTGATTATCACTACTAAGGGTCATAGACAAGCAGCCTGAAGGATGAACTAATTTTCCAGGGTATAGGTTTCTTTGGTATGCTTAGTGTTTAAAAAAAAAAAAAAAGATTGTGTATAAATCCCTTGGAGCACCTCTCTAATTAGTTCCCAACACTCTTTCCTGCATTCTATCAGGTGCTTTTCCACACTTACTTTAATATCACCAGACCACACAAAACATTTTAGTTTGCAAGCCCTGAGACTCACCCTTTGTTTTGAAGATAAGGAGTCTGAAGAAAATGTAATATTACCACCTATTTCAGTTTAGCCATGTAGACAACATGGGGCTAGATGGCTCATTAAAGCATTTACCAAATACTTTTGAGCACCTGTTACATACTAGACCCACTTCTAAGTTCAAACTACGTAAGATAGATGCAATATTTGCATTTCTGGAATTTACAGTCCAACCGAGGAAACACCTAGAATAGTTTACAGTATATGCTCTTTGACACTTGGCTCCCTGCACCTTCAGGCTTTCAGAAATGAAAACTTACTATACACTTTTTTGTTATTCTTTTACCATTTTTGGATTCATGTTTTTAAGCTGCTGATCATTACAGCAGGAACTGGAAATGGTTTTTACTGGAATGGCATTCAGGGGGCAACAAACACCCAAATCTCTACACAGGGTTGTCAGGAGATCACTTGTGGCTTCCCTAGGAGACCAAGAAATATGGTTTTACAGGGAAAAATTTATTTTTTAGCCTAAATTCACATATGAATAGATCATAACTCAGGAAATACTTTTTGGCTGCTTGTGAAGTGTGATAATACCACTGATAATCCTTGCCAGACCTTTGCTATTTCAATAAGATTGTCTTATTACAACTGCTTCATGGTGTGGGTCTATTATTACTTTTGGCAGATGAGGAATCTGAGGCACTAGAAGTTAATTTTGTTGAGTTCACACAGCTACTAAGTGGAAGAACCAGAATTTAGGTCCAAGTCTATACGTTTGCATAACCTTTCTGTTACTCCACTTCAATGTCCTCTTCAGTTTTGCCAGCTAGGAGAAATCATTCCTGTGAGAACAGGCAGAAACCACAAGACCATAGCCTTGCCTTTATACTATAAATATGATAATTTCACTCTACTAGCCATGACAAAGGAGATGAGAGTCCAGTTAATGCTACTACAACTTAGTTTTATCAAAGAATGGCTGGGGCCATAAGAGATGAAGATTTGTACCTCACTTGGCATAGTATTCTTTGTCCTGCTGCTTTATAGTGACCACAACCTCTGATTATATATGGAAAAATTGGGGGTATGGGAGGGAAGAGTACTCTAGACACTTCAAAAAGAAGAACGCTTGAGACAAACAGACAGTTATTGGGTTTTAATTTGCTAAAGACCCTGAGACCGCAGTGCCATGGGGAAAATAGTGTGGGGATGATGACGAGACCTTAGATGACTTTAGGTAGGTGGGCCCTCTCAGTTTTATGAACCAAAGGCTACAAAAGCCACCCATTTTTGTTTCCCCCATGATGAACTATCATTGGCCTTCTAGGTAGTAAAATCTTCAAGATCCTAAGAAAAAGATGTCAGTCATCTTGGATTTAAGTGGTAGTGTAAAGCTTTTATCTTTTTTCTAGGTTTCATAGCCGTTTTATTGGTGTGACAGTAGTTAATGGTGTTTGTCAAATATTTTTGATTGACCTTTCCAGGATACATGGTAGGCTTGAATTTTCTGGCTTCCTTGTGTTTGAGTGAGAGCAGTTCTGGAAAATGTGTTTTGAGCTGTAGTGTATGACATTCTAGAGATCTCTCTTTCTTCTGGTTCACTGGCCAGCAACTTTCAAGGAAATGGCTTCTCCATTAACCTGAGTGTCCTAAGGTCTACAATCAGCAAAGGCCCCTTCCACTGACAATTATCACAATGGATTGCTAGAATGGATACTATTTTGTTTTTTTAAAGCCACTGAGAGTTGGGGGCTGTTTATTACTGCATCATAACCTAGCTTATCCTGAGCAATAAAACCGAGGAATTGGGAGAGGCTTTTGAGGTAATAAGACCTAGAAGCCATTTTACACTAGAATTTTCTTGCATGATCTTAAAGACAATGTGTTATTTAAAAATAAATAAAAGCCCTCTATTTTGAGATGACACTTTATCATGTTCAATTATTGAGTGTTACCAGCTCTTAATATCTTAATAGACATTCAGCTCACAAGTGATTGTGAAAATAAGCTCAAATTTCTTAGGACAATATATAAATGCATTTAATAAAGATTTATTTTGAAAGATCAGTTAAAGGTAAAATTTTAGCTGGGCATAAAGCATGAACTTAGAATTATACTTATGATATTGTCACATTTGTACTTAGAACTTTTTAATGGCTTCCCTTTGTGTTCATGACCACACTAATTCCTTAGCCTGAGCAAAATAAATCTCTCCATGACAGAGTTCCACATTTATTACTCTAACCTCTTCGTTTTTTTTTTAAGATTTTTTATTTATTTATTAGACAGAGATAGAGACAGCCAGTGAGAGAGGGAACACAAGCAGTGGGAGTGGGAGAGGAAGAAGCAGTCTCATAGCGAAGGAGCCTGACGTGGGGCTCGATCCCATAACGCCAGGATCACGCCCTGAGCCTAAGGCAGACGCTTAACCGCTGTGCCACCCAGGTGCCCCTACTCTAACCTCTTCTAACTACCAGATCAAGCCATGTACTTATTACTAGCATGAAGAGCCCTTCATCCCCCAGTCTTTACACATGCTGTTGTTTCTCCCTGAAGCACATTTCCTTTCTGTCACCTTGCCATTCTCTATTTCTTTGGCTTTCATCTTGGATATAATCACCTTCAGTAAACTTTCTTTCTCCTATTTACCGTAGGCCAGGAGTCTCCAACCTCCCATACTTTCCTCTAGATGAGTATGTACCACATTGTGTTGAAATTATTTGTACATTGGTTAGCCATCATCACTAATTCATGGACTCTTGAACATAAAGGCTGTTTTGTTCATTGTATATCCCCGCCACCTAACACAGTGGCATACAGTGTGAGCTCGATAAGCATTCTGTGAAATATTAAACATCATTAGATAGAGTAAACAAATTTGCCAGCTTCAAGCCTATGTAACCTAAGTCACCAAGTCATTCTTTGGCCAATAAACACATGAGTCTCTATGAACTGTCAAAACAAGTATTTGATTCCATCGTTCCTTGATTTAAATCAGGCATTTCCTCTTGATAAGGAAATTAAAGAATGTGTGATCCTATTTCTTGCCAAATGTGTTGTGCTATAAAAAGACAACGAAGAATTAGTGAATTTTAGGAAGTGTGAATCTTACAAACGATTTAAGATCATTTTGGTATGAGACCATAAAGTGAAGTCAGTACCATGGTGTAAGGATAACTTGCTATGAAAGGACTTTAGTGTATGTCTGTTGTGTGCAAATTTCGAGGACTTAGAAATAAAGTGAGGGCAAACGCCTGTACTCAAGGAGCGCAGAGTCCAATAAGAAAGAAAAGGGAGACCGAAGGAATCCTAACAAAAGGACAAAAGGGAAAGTGCTAGATCAGATGCACAAAATGGAGTGCTAATCAGTGTATTAGAAAGGGAAAGGAGGAAGAAGACCTAAAATAAATCATCAATTAAATATTGACTATTTAATATGCAACATTTCATTTAGTCCTTAAAAAAATGACCCACTGAGTCATTTTGCTGAAATGAATAATATGAGGATCAATTATCAATAATATGAGGTTTTATAAAACCTATCCAAGATCACACTTGCCCTAGTGATGTTAGAATTGGCATTCTGGGGGCTAGGCCTCACAGCCCCTCTTGTGTTCATACCATAGTTTCTCTAAGTGAACCCTGCTAACCATGTACTTCAGAATTTCCTGGAGGTGCTTTTAAAAATGAGAAATCGTCAATTTTGATTTACAATTTCTGGAGCTGGAGTCTGGGAATCTGCATAAAAAACTAGTCCCCCATATACAATCTTAGACATGGGGGGAGCAACTTTTGCATTCATTAGATCACATTTCTTCCTGGTTGAAGAGACTTGAAGGGAAGCCAGTTTAGCCTGGCAGTGTCTGTCCCTTATCTGGAGATAAGTGAGACTGAGACTTTACTCATCAAAATGACAAACAAATTAGAACCCTTATCTTTACTCATTAATGACAATCATTATAGGTACAACAACAATAATAAAGGAGAACAACTCTCTTGTGTTGCTGGAGAGCCAAAGGCATGTCTTATTTAGCACTAAATCTAATTCATCTCTGATTCCCCAAATTAGAAAAAAAAAGCACAACAAAACGTAAATAATAGGTACTCAACCAGAGTTGGTTGAATGAATGAATTTACCATATAAATCTATTTCATCTGTACATGCAAGTTAAAAAGACAACTACTTATGTTTTTCTGAGAAATGTAGTTCTCCAAAGGAAAATGAAAGCCAATCATGACAAATACTATCACTTCAATGAGAATCACTACCAGAATCAGTGTGGGTTTCTGTTTGATAATAAATGCACTTTATCTCTTGCCTGCTTCCAGCGATCCCTAACTTGGTAGTGATCTTTAATTAGGGGATGTCATACATTGAGTTCCCAGCAGTTACTCCAGATACTCTATGGGTCTCTGCTGCAGATAAGAAAAGCCATAGATTCCAACTGTGAAGCTCCAAAGTCCTTTAGCCTCTGGTTTGTACATGGTAGAAAACACAAGCTGTGATCTTGATAAAAAACTGGAACATTAAAAAACGTTAACCTTTTACTTTCTCATGATTCGCAATATCCCAGGAATCTTCAGCAAGATCTAGCAATATAAGCCATTGCTACCTGGACATTCTTCCTTGGATATCTTACAGTATCTCAAAACCATTATGTTCAAAGCTGAACTCATGAGGCTTGCTTCTATTGTTTTCAGTGTCTTTAATACTCCGTCATCCACCACAGGACCACAGTCAGAAATCAGGGATTCATATAGTATCTTCTTTCACCTTCCTCACATCTAATTAGTCTCCAAGTCCTTTCCTTTCATCTACCCCAAGTCTTCTCCTATCTGTTCATCTGTTTTACCCCATAGTCATTACCTTCATCAAGGACACGATTTTGTCTGCAGCTCAATTTCCAATTTTCCTTGTTTGAGTCTTGTCACATTATAACTTAACCTTACTCAGTGTTGTCTGAGTTTTTTGTGTGCAGCTCAGAACTGGCCATGTATATCATTCCTTAGATTCAAATCTGTAGCTAAAATCCACTCTCTGGATGACATATAACACCTTTCATGACATATATATATGTGTGTGTGTGTGTATATAGATAGATAGATAGATAATGCATCATGTACACACATAAATACACACACACACACACACACACACACACACACACACAATTTCAGATCTACCTGCCTTTGCACATACTGTTTTCTGTCTCTGAAATGTCTTCCCTCCAGTCTGCCTGAAGTGTTTACATTCATTCCTTAAAATGCATCGTGAGCTCAACCACCACGTGAAGCAGTCTTGGCCACTCCCTGCCACTTCTCCCATCAGTCAGTCAGTCTTGCTCTCATGCCTCTTGGTCATAGGTCCGTTTCTATGATGGCACTTACTGTACTGCTGTGTGACTGCAGGCTCATGTACTTTACTCCTAAACACACGATGCATTTCTTTTAGGAAAGGCTGTAATTTTATTTTGCCTCCCTTCTGTTTCTATTAGGGTGTCTGGTATATAGCAGGTATATGTTTCTCAAATCTGTTGCATTACTTCAGCAATGCAGTATATTAGTTGGAGAAAAGAAAGCATTCATCCAAAATACTCAAGCAGTGGTCATTCTTAACAGATGGTTTATTCTCTGCTTTGCTCAAATTCATATATCATTTTTCCTATTGAAGACCATTTCATAACTAACGTAAGCTGTAGGATAAAGTGCTAATACCTAAGCCTGGAGTTCAAGGCTATCCACAGCTTGGTCCCGGGTTGAATTTTCAGTGCCACAGCACCCTTGCTCGGCGCATAGTACACCCTCAGTAACAGTGTGTTGTGTGAAATGTTTTCCATGATGCCCCTGAAGGAACTACTGGCTATTAGCTGAAGTAAACAGCCACAACCTGTGTCACCTCTAACCAGTGCAACAAACATATAGAGATGTAAGACAAACCCTACACACACCTGAGGCCCATGACTCATCCAAGTGTGAGATTTAGTTTTCAGTGGCAGGTTTGTCGCATAAAACCTTGCGCTACAGGTATGGCCTAGAGCGAGAGGTAAGCACCAGAATACAGTGTTTATCTGGCATCCCAGATAGATGATGCATGTCCTGAAATGTATAAGAACTTGGTTTCATATGTGAAACATAGACGATTTCTTCTCAACAGTAAATTCTTTCAAAGGGTGAGGAGTGCTAAGGACAAGGAAGTGCTTAGTGAAATGACTTGCAAAACAGTGTTTTATTTTCTTATTTCTCTAAAATTCACTTTTCAAAAACAAAATTTAAAAGAAAAAATATTTTATATTTATATCCATTTAAGTGTTCTTTCAAAATGTGTCCCCAAGAATAAAAAAGGAGTTTTTATTAAAGCACCCTTTGAGATAGTAAAAAATTGCAAACAACCTTAATGTCCATAAATGGTAGATTTGATAAACAAATTAAGCAATCTCCATGCAATGGGATCACTTTGCAATCGCTAGGACTGAAGGTGTAGAATGATATGTACCGAACTGTAGCATTGTTCATGAGGAATTTTAATAAAACATACACAATATAAACTGATTTCCAGTTTTAGAAATATGTGCATAATAAATACGTGCATAAAAATAGAATATAAAATGATAAAAGCTGCTACACATGGGTGATAGAATAACCGGTAATTGTTATTTTCTTCTTCTTCATTCCTGTTTATTCTGTTTTCTGTGACAGGTACCCATTACTTTGTTGATACTCCTAGATTTCTTTGGCAGCTGCATTTCAATTTCTTACCTCCATCTTTTCTTCCTTCACTTTCTCCTCCCTCTTGTGGCCATGCTTCAAAATAAGCCAAATTCTTGGAAAAACAATAAAATTTAGCCAAGAAATCAGTCATTTTGAAAATAACCGTGTTTGCAGAATGCCTGACCATTTGGCAGAATACATCTGTGCTTGGGCTATTTCAGTAGTTTTTCTTCAAATAGGTTTTGTGAGCCCCTCCAGAGACTCCCATTTTCTATAGAAAGGAATTATGACTGCTAGTGTGGCATTCACAGTTCTTCACAATCTGGCCCCAGTTCTCCAGATCACTCATGCCCCAGCATGGCACGGATTCTCAGCCATCTTAAATTTGCATAGGACATTCCCTCTGCATGGAACGTTCTTCCTCCCTCTTCTCCGCCCTTCTCTCTTGTTCATCCTCAAGGCATAACTCAGATTCACTCTATTCTGAATTCTGTTCCAGCTCCATTTCAAGCAGAATTTATGGCTGTTTTCCTCTGTGATTCCTGCACATTTCCAGTGGTGTGTTGAAGCTGGCCTATAAGGCTTCTGAGAGCCTATTGTTAAATACCCAATAATTTTCAAGCCAATGTTTAAGTTGTTGGAAGCTTTTTATTTTTTATTTATTTTTTTAAGATTTTATTTATTTATTTGAGAGATGGTGGGGAGGCACAGAGGCTGAGGGAGAGAGAGAGAATCCTTAAGCAGACTTTCTGCCAAGCAGGGAGCCCAACACGGGGCTCAATCCCAGGACTCCAAGATCATGACCTGAGCTGAAGTCAGACGCTTAAACAACTGAGCCACACAGGCACCTCTGTTGGAAGGTTTTTAATTGGGAGCTTGAAAATTAGCTGTGGTGAAATATTTACAGCAGGAACATTGGTGAATGAAGGCTTTATTTTCCCAGAGAGTCAGTTTCCCAGCACATCATTGCTCTGCACAGGCCTTCATGACAGTACATGTCCATTCTCACCTGTGTTATAATTAAAGAATCATTCTCTCCTATGAAGTTGTGAGCTCAGTGAGGACAGGGTCAATGTCTTAATTTTTCTACCTCTTAGAACCTAGGAGGACTGACATGTGGCAGGTGATCAATAAATAACTATTGGAACAGACTGAGTTGCTTTGGCACACATTCACTAAATTACATTTGGAATTAGGCTACAATCTTTTTTTTTTCTATCCTTGATATTCTTGTTTCTCATTTCCAAAGCTAACAAGATTTAGCTAAATAACATTCATTTTTATTAACATTCTTAAATATTACAAAATAATTGACTTTTTCAGTGTGGCAGTGATGTTGATTAGAATAGAAAACTCATAAGTATATCTCTCTTTATTATATATAGATACAATTACCCTCATATCTTTACTTCCAATAGCTTTGCTTAATAAAAAATCTAAGGAGAGCCTCAGGAAGGCATAATATGATTTTAATATACTTAGCTTCAGAGAACCTCTGATGGTTAATTAAGAAACTTTCATCTTTGAAGTAAAATTAGAAAAAAAAACTTATTAACTAAAGGATGCAGGGTCAATAATAAGACAGCTTTCCTTTTGAACATTCCGTTTAATCAATCCTGAGAGACCTAAGAGAATTATATTTTATCAGAAATGCAGAGAAGTAAGCACCAACAGGGGACACTGAGTGGCTTTGGGCATTCCGTACAAAACAGTCTTAGGAAATGATCAATCCCTTCCTAATCAGAGTCATTTTATGAAATGACAAAAAAAAAAAAAACAACATTATTTACAAAGCCACAGGAGTGAAAATTACAGTCTGAGGATTAGGAGGCTCAGCCTCCGAATTTGAAAAGCTGTCATATTTAGGCACATTCTCTCAACTAAAAGGCAGTCCAAACAAATATAGCATTCATCCATGCAATTGTTCATCTGTTTGTCCACATACTCATTTTTTTCTGTTGGCTATAATCAGAAGTGAGCAAGTACGGAATTTAGACCCACTTGGGTTATAATACCAGCCCACAACTCACCTGCTGTGTAGTACTACACAAGTTTACTCTGCGAATTTTAGTTTTCCCATCTTTATTTATTTTTTTAATAAAGATTTTTAATTTATTTATTTGACAGAGAGAGAGACAGCCAGCGAGAGAGGGAACACAAGCAGGGGGAGTGGGAGAGGAAGAAGCAGGCTTCCCAGTGGAGCAGGGAGCCTGATGCGGGGCTCGATCCCAGGACCCCGGGATCACACCCTGAGCCGAAGGCAGACGCTTAATGACTGAGCTACCCAGGCACCCCTAGTTTTCCCATCTTTAAGCAGGTATAGTACTGACCTCATAAAGTTGCTGTGAATATTAAGATAATATGTTTCATGCTTATAGTAGACATTCAGTAAATGTTATTGCTTTGATCCCTACCTCCTTCCATTTATCGACATGCAGGTTTTTTTATGAACACATACTATGCTCTCAACACATTGCCCTCTCTTTGAGACATTTTTTATTTGCTTTGTAAAATCAGATACAGAAATGCGAAATTAATAGTAGACAGCATGTTGTCACGGAGGGAGCACTAGATTAAGAGAAAGGGAAACTATATTCTAACCCCAGGTCTGCTGCAATTGATTTATCATGTGGATTTGAGCAAGTCCCCAAAACTCTCTGACCCTCATTCATATAGCCAATATTTATAAAGTACCTGTCCTTCACCAGGCATTTAGCTAGACATTGGAGCTATAGAGATGAGTAACCCGTGGTCCCTGAGCTCAGAAGCCACCACACAAGTGAGGAAGACACATGCCTTACAAAATAAATAAAATCTGATAAGCTCTATAGTGATGTTGCCCCTCAGGTGACAAGAGGATGAAGAGCATGGCCAGCTAGCTTACATTCATCTATGAAGGGGAAATAAGGCTGCTAACACTTGTCCTCTCTACAGACTTTTGTGAACAGAAAATGAAATTAAGTATATCAAAACAATATGTAACCCGGGAAGTGAAGTGAATACTCATTTTTAAGTGAAATATGAGATTATGTGGTATTTGCCACCCATGAGTAGGACAAAGCATTGCCTTGTTATTGTTTTTCTTTGTGGTTAGCACAGTGTAAGTGCTCAATAAATATATAATGGATGAATGTATAGAAGAATACAGAAATACAGAAATTCGGAAAAGTGAGAGTCAGTGGAGGGTTAGAATAGTTTGGGAGGACTTCAAGGACTTGGTGAAACTAGAGCCAAATTTAAAGCATAAAAAGGATTTGAAGAGGTAAGGAGAATATACCAACAGATGGAGAACAGCCTGAACAAAGATTGATGTAATTATATTATAATAGCAAATATGCTTTGGATACGAAATAAAGGTCCACCAATGTGATTTATGTTTCAACCGTTAACTTATGTAATGCTCACAAAATATTTGCAAATGGAAATTGTTTTTATTTTCCAGTTTAAATTCAGGAAAGTTCATCAATTCACCATACTCATGTAAAAATTGAGTGTTAGAGTTAGAATTTGAACCCAGGTTGAGTAGACTCAAGATTAAAAGAATGAAAGATCTGAGAACTGTATACAGTACAAATTGGCTGAACTGGTGCTTCGAAATGCGATCTTCATCCTATGGCAACATGCTCTTCTGGTTTTCCCATGGCAACTAAAACTGCCCCTTCCTTGTCTCCTTCAGTCACATCCTACTCTATAGTTTAAATCCTGATCTAATCTCAGATATTTTTGTCCAATATTTGTCCAGATGTATAAATCAGGAACCTAAGAATCATTTTCAATACCTCTCTGCTCCTCCAGCACCCACCGCATGTGCGCACACACAACACACCACCTTAAAACTCAGTGGCTTAAAATGGTAATGTCTATTTCACACGAGTCCAAGGACTGGTGATTTAAGTCTCTGGCTAGGCAGTTCATTGGTCACACATGGGCTTACTCACCTGTTTCAGGATCATGTATAAATGATGCTTGATATAGAATGGCTTTGGCTGGGATGACCAGAGTGATTGGACTTTTCTCCTCACAGCTCATCTTCCTGTGGTGGGCACATTCTCACCACCACGGCAGAAGGTAAGAGTCAAAGCAAGACCAGTCACACGTTCACTTTTCAAACTGCTGCTTGCATTATGTTGGCTAACCTTCCATTGACCAAGGCAAATGACATCTGCTCCTGACCCCTCAAGTTTCCTGTCACACCCTGATTCCTTCCTCCTCGGTTTCAGTTACCCCCATCCTCCCCTAGTCACACCCAAACAGAGTTTTGCACATTTTCAACCCATCTAAAACACTCTTCTCTAATGGCTCTCTGCTCATCGCCAATGATTGTGCAAATCTCAGGTCATATGTCACTTGCTCATGAAAGATGAAAAGGACAGGGGCTCCTGGGTGGCTCAGTCGTTAAGCATCTGCCATCTTCTCAGGGCGTGATCCCAGCATTCTGGGATCGAGCCCCACATCAGGCTCCTCCGCTAAGAGCCTGCGTCTTCCTCTCCCACTCCCCCTGCTTGTGTTCCCTCTCTCACTGGCTGTCTCTCTCTGTGAAATAAATAAATAAAATCTTAAAAAAAAAAAGAAAGATGAAAAGGAAAGATCATTCTCTAACAGGCTCTCATGACACCATATAATTCTCTTCAAAGCTCTTATCACAGCTGAAATGTTATTGATGTGATTATTTAATCTCATTTCTCACCTAAAGTCAACGTTACCTGTAGACAGGAATCACACCTGTTTTTATTTGCCTTTGTACCCCCCAGGTTAGCTCAGGACCTGACACATATTAGGCAATCTGCAAATATTTAATGAATGAATGAACAAATAAGTAAATGAATATGAGTAATAAATACTAAGAATAAATTTAAACATTTTAAAATTTAAAAAAATTTAAAAATACGTACATACATACATACACAAAGCCACTTAGAATTTTTGTTATAAGTCTGAGCTACTTAGCTATTCCTGAAACTCATCTTGCCCTGTAATAGCAAGAAATTAGTAAAATACAAATCTAATCTAGTCATGACCTGAACAAGATTCTTCAGTGGCTCCCCATTGCCCGTAAAATAGTTAAGGCTAAGATGGCAAAGTAGGAGGATCCTAAACTCACCGTGTCCCGTGGATACACATAGGTATCAGCCATATTAGTGCAACTAACCTGAAAAGTGACCTGTGAACTACCAGAACAGACTCTCCACAGTTATAGAGAGGAGGCTGCATCAAAACCAGAGAAAGGGTGTGGTATAGTTCTGGTCAGGAACTAAACTAACGGGCAAGACTAACCACAAATGGGAGGGACAGGACAAGCATGGAGAAGGGAGAGGAACTGACCCCACACCAGGCACCCATCTGCACTGGAAAGACCAGTCCCCATAACATTTTGCTTTGAAAATCAGTGGGACTTAACTTCATGAGTTTGTGTAACCTTTAGGGCTTAACTCCACATACTTTAAAAGTCAGCAGGA
>NW_024424008.1:14159894-14282393 GCF_017311325.1 Ursus maritimus | reverse complement strand
GTAGTTAAGGTTCTGAGTAAAGCCCCCAGGGCCACCCTGACCCACCCACTGTCTGCTTCTCTGCCTTATCCTCACCTAAACAGCGCCCATTTGTAGTTTTCTTAAACCACCCACATCTTTCCCTCTTCATTTTTGTGTTTGCTACCCCGACTGTCCTCTTCTGCCTGATCAACTCCAAGTCATCCTTTCAGCTCTTCTCTAATGTCATTATGGAGAAGCTTCCCCTAGGATCCCATCACTACCTCCAGACCGTGTGTATGGCTTCTGTTGGGTGAAAATACCTTCTGTATCATCTCCCGTTATTACAAGTCATCACTTTATACTCCATTATACCATGGGGTGTACACTTCTCTGCTTCTCAGACCTTCTTTATAGGGAAATTCCACCACAGAAAGAAGGAACATTTACCTCTTACTTAGGATGAGGTCAGCCATCTAGTAGAAGTGTAATATTTGTCTAATGGGTGAATGGATAAGTGGATGGGTGGGGAAGGTCTGGGTTTAGGGAGAAATATAAATGTTGGTGACCACAGGAACAAGGGCAGCTAAGCAAACTAAGGGAGCTCAGAATTCATTTCAGGACTGTTCTCTCTCTTCAAAATTCCTTCTTTGTGATCACGGAGCAAAACCAAAGTTACTGACTCTGGATTAGATAGAAACCTGAAGGTGACCTACTACCTAAGTTCTCATCTGTCTGCAGTGCACTGCAAGCGTAGGAAGGGAAGAAATATACTGCTGAAATATACAGTGACAGGAACCTATAATTTCATGCTGGACTGCCCTGAATGTGCACCCCAAGTCTGCCACCTCTTAGCAGGGTGACCTTGGACAATTTCTCTTTGCCTGATTTTTCTTCTTAGTAAAATGGTACAATACTATAATCCAGTGGGGGTTTTATAAGGATTAAATGACATAATGTGGTATATTACTGTGTTACTTGCTGACCCATGATTAATACTCAGTAAATGGTAGTGTACTTCTTACCTCCCCCCTTTCTCTTTTATAGGGGGATCTAAAACATCTTAGGTTCGTCCTTGGCACAGGGGATGAAAAATGTCTCCTTCTTCTTAGTGGGAGGAAGCCCCTTTACATCCCTCTGGACCAAGTTCAGGATAAGTAACTACCCCCTCCCAGCCTTCCAACTTGTCAATAGTTTGTGGCAGGATTTTCTGGTTTGCATTTCCAATCCATTACTTCTAAAGAGAACCTTTTAGATGAATAGGGGGAAAAAAGAAAAAGAAAGCCTCAACATCTATTCTGTCAGAAAGAGAAAGAAAACTCTTTATTTCCATTTTCTGCCAGAGAGCTGATTCAGCAGCTCACCACCTTCTCCATCCTAACTCCATTCTTTTTCTTTTTTCTAGACCCTGTTCTCATTATCCACAGCATATCTCAGTCAGCAACTTTATCCTCCCCTTTTAAATAAGAAGCAACCTTTTTACTCGCTCTTACTATTGATGACTTGCTGCCAGTTTGAGTAAGGTCGCCCTGCCGGGTCCCAGGGTTGTCACTCCAGGCCCACGGCAGTGCCTCCTCAGCATCCCCAGCATGGGATGGGGTCTGTCTCTGCCTACCCCACACACCACTGTTCCTGAGCCAACAACAACCTGCCTGACCTTTGTGAAGCCCCCACTACTGAGCAGAAGGCGGAGTCCTGATTTAGTCTTGCTGCTCATGTGATTTGTTGTTGGTATGTGCATCCTTGCCTGATGTGACAGAGTGCTGCTGGGCTAACAGTAGCCCATTAGCCGAGACTCTTAGCTGAGCCCAGCTCAGTCCAGCCAGAGGGACCATAACCTGTGCAGCCAGCCTCAGTGAATCCAAATGCCTGCTTGGCCACTTACTAGTGTGTGGCCTTGGGCAAGGTAATATGAACTTTCTGGGACTTAGAAGATGTAAAATAAAAAATGAGGATAACGTATGATGTAAAGTGAGGATAACATCTGATGATGAAATTTTTAAAAAGAGAAAGAACAAGAGAGAATGAGAGCAAATGAGGGGGTGGGAGAAAGAAAAACAATGCCAAGCAGAGTTCCTGACACTTCTTAGCTAGCAGGTAAAAGTGGATGACCTCCATCTCCCACCCCACATCCCTCTGTAAGGAGGTTAGACTCTCTCCTCTGCTTCCTTAGCTGCTGTTGTTTAACTGAAGTCTTACTTCAACAGAACTTTCACAAATGCACATATCGATTTGTCTTCTATAAACAGTGTCTCTTACTTCTTACCTTTGGCTTCAGTAAGAAATGCTCTGTCCACCTGCCCTAGCCCCAAAGGAACCAGTTGGGTAGGTCAGTCTGTCCCAGAACTGATGGAGTGGTATTGGATGCACAGCTTAGATATTATTCCCTCCGGGAAATCTTTGTCCGTAAGAGGACCTAGGTACAGATGCGTTTGGGCAGTGTGATGCCTCAGAAGAAGTATAATTCTTCCCCCTCGGTGAGCTTTAGCATTATTGGCTGTTTCCTGGTCTGTCTTCCACACTAGATTCCAAGCTAGTGGAAGGAGGTAAGATGCTGAGCTCCTTGCACAGTGGTTGACATAACTGGCACATAATTAGGAGGTGTTTAATAAGTAAATGAATGGCATAAAAGGAACAGGGTGGAAACTATCTGGAGGGGTTTGGAAAAGTGACTGAATTTCTTTAAGCTAATAGGAGCAAACTTAATCTTCTTAGGGAAGAGAAATGGCATTTATTCAACTCCTTTATGGTGCAAGAACAACTAGGGTATTTTATTTCAGTTAATTGCTAAATGACCTAATTACTTCACGTAATTCTCTCACCTTTGATGTAGTATTTTCATGCCCATTCTACAGACAAAGAAGTGAAGCACTGAGAATTTAGGGCACATACTTAAGGATGCAGAACTGATACTCAGAAACTCAGAAATTCAAACAGTGGTCTCTGACTCCACGCCACACTACCACTTACAATTCATAATTCTTGCTTGCAAAGGAACTACCAGTCCCTCTGCTCTTGGAAACCAGGGCTGAGAAGGAATGAATCTTTTCCTATGCTAAGTGACAACTTTTTAAAGAAAGCTTTTACCTAATGTGAAATGAAAACATTTTCTTTATGAGAAATATGCAATCCATATGTGCGTTTATATTTCAAAGCCCCCAATTTACTAGGATTTCTCTAGGCTGTTTTTGTCAGGGTTTGAAAAATAGCTCCCTGTGATTTTTTAGATGTGAGTTAATATGGTGATAAGCACCATAAAGTCTCTGGGAATAACACATCATTAATTTACCTCAGAAAATAAGACTTCAGCGACAAATAAACCTCATAAGGGCTCTGTGGTTAAAGTAGCTTGGCGAGCAATGGCTATTTGAATTGAATGAAATTAAAGGTAAAAAGAGTGCTGCAAATGTAATAAATAATTATTTTATGCAGCCGAACAACACATAGCCTGCTTTATGAAGGGTCCTTGACTAAGTGGAAGGGAAAAATAAATTATTAGAAACACTCCATTTTAGTGGGAGGCAACATTATGTTCTGGGAAGAATGTGGGGTTTGTAGAAGGCCTAATTTAAATCCTTGCCTGGCCACTAATTAATTGTTTGACCTTGAGAAAGTAACTTTCACTCTCAACACCTTGATATCTTCATCTGTAAAATGAGAAAATTGAATTCTAAGATCTCTCTAGCCCCATCGAAACTTAACTTGCTAGAATTCCAAAGATTTTATGTCACACAGTGATCAGAAACATGAGTATGTTCTCAGAGGGGAGTGTGGCTCATTAGGCTGAAAGTCAAGGGATTCAGGCAGCAGGGTGCTCAGTAATTATACATGAACATTGGAGTAAACTTGACCTGGCTTCTCCTCGCCCCTCCACTTACTGGTCATGGGATTTCGGATCAATTTGTTCACCTTTTTAAGACTCGATTATCTATAGGATTGTATATAACACTTCCTTCAAAGGGTCATTATGAGGATTAAATGAGATATATAAAATCCCACGCACAGTACCTGTCACATGGAAGGTATGTAATATAAATGGGCCTCTACTACAATATAAACAGCCTATCTTAATGTCTTCCTTGGTGGGGGTGGAGGCATGTTTGTAGAGATGTGAGTGGCACTGAGAAGCTGAGCCAGCTCCTAGGTGGTAATCTGTGAGGTCCAGGGAGTGCTTATGAAACTTGGAAAAAGTTTTTGCAGTTATTAAAGCCAAAACAAATCAGAAGTGTATGGAGTGAGGCAGGGACAGATGTCAGTGCTGTAATCAGAATTGGGAATCCGACTGAAGACTGGAATCATAAATTTGGGAATCAACAGCATATGGGTAGTGTTTAAAGCTATGGAATGAATAGATCCCCTAGCCACTGGTTCTCAACCTTGACTACACATGGGAACCACCTGAAGAGCTTTTAAAAAATACTGATGCTTCAGTAACCCTCAGAGATTCTTATGTAATTAGTCTCAGGTGCAGCCTGAGCATCTGTATTATTAAGAGCTCCCTGTATATTTCTACTATCCAGCCAAGGCTGTGAACCACTGACTTAGGGGGAAAGTGTAGACAGAAGAGATTCAAGGACTGAGTTATGGGCCTCTCCCAATATTTAGAGTCCATCATAGAGGAGCCAGTGAAGGTGACTAAGAATGGGTCATCTCTGAGGCTAGAGAAACACCGCAGAGTTTAAGAGGAAAAAAAATGGAGGAGTTGCCAAGGAAAGACTATGTAATGCTGCTGAGAGGCCAAGTAAAATCAGAACAGAGAAGTGACAAATAGGTGTGCTGTCATGGAAGTTCCTGGTGGAAGTAGCAGAGGAAGTTTCTGGGAATGGTGAATAAGAACCCTGTTTTTAACCCATTTTGCTTGCGTTTGATACCAAGCACTGGGCTGGGCATATACTTGAGTGAGGATTGATTGAATGGGGTCTTAACATTCATTACATTTAAAAATGTTTCTGGGATGGGTTAAATTTTAGGACAAAATAGATCTACCTTGATCCAAATGTCATTAATTCATTAAATGATGGGTGATTCGCTTGAAAACTCTATGCTGTGTTTTCTTTATGCGCAGGTTACTAGGCTAGATTCAGAACTGCTATATAAAGCCATAAAGGTTGTTCCCTGGACAACTTCAGGACTCACTATTTACAGAGATTACAATGTAAATGACATCTGGAGTTCTGTGTATATAACCTGCATACTTATACATGGCAGTCCTGACTAGAAGCTGCCAGAAGAGGGTTTGGAAAAGAATGAAAATAATTTTTATCATGTGTCAGTGGCATGCCTCAACATTCATAGACTTCAACTTCACACTCCTCTGGATAGTAGGGCTTATTATTTTCTTTTTATGGATTATAAAAAATGCAAGACTCTAACGAGTCCTGGAATACACAGGTAGTGGAGCCAGATCTCATGTCAAGTTCATAGGTGGCATGCATACCAAAAACAGCAGTGAGTATCATATTGTGGCTCTAATACAACATTATAGAAAATAAATACAAATTCAATGAATATTTATTAAGTACCTACCATATGACTAGGATTGTTGGAGACCCTTGGAATAACATCATTAACCCAAAATACCAAAATCCCTGCCCTCGATGAGTTCTTGGTTTTCTTCTTATTACCATTATACCTACTGGCTCATCCTGAATATCCACTGGTTTGAGCAACAGACCTAAGAGTCCTGGCTCCACAACATACTGTCTGTGACAGTAGGCAAGTCACCTTGCCTCTCTCGTCCTCAGTTTGCTCACTGCTCAGTGTGACACAATAAGCCCTGTTTAGAGTTTCCAGGTGTGTTTTGACTAAATAGAAGTAACCCTGTCAGCAATAAATAGGCCTGGAAATGGATTTTAGTGATTAAGTGCAATCGGAGTTTAGGGCAGGATAATCCATGCTGGACTGACTGATGTGGAGAGGTGGTGGGTTGGAAGGCCCAGGTTGCTACATGAGATGCTAGGGCTAGGCGTGCTGCATGAGAAGCTGCCACTGCTCCTGCTGCCTTGCTCAATACCCTTGACAATCTGCAATCTGGTGCTCCTTCTCTTTAGTCTTTTCCTTGACTTCCTTCACTGTCTCAATGAGCATCTCCAAAAGGGTCTCACCTTGCACCTAGACTAAAATCTATTCAAAATTGTGATGGTCTTTGGTGCCATGGTTTTCAATCCAGCTGGCTGATCAGTCTTAAAGTACCCAGCTCATGATGGGCTGTTCTGGCTGCATGGCTTCTTGATATCCTATAATAAAATATTCAGTCTCCATCAGCGCTCAGTAACATCCAACCGCTACTGTTCAAATGAAGTAGAGTTCTCTTTGCTGCTGATAGCATGCCCTTAGTTCAGAACAACAGGATCTATGCTGCAACTCTCCTCTTGGTGTTTAACAGAGGCTTCGTATAGCATCTCTCGCCACAATAGATACCTCTAGTACCATAGAACTTGCTGAATCATATCGTTCCAAGAAGTATGGATGTTTCAAATGCAGCTACACTTTTTGAAGAATCCTTTCTCGCTGTGGGTCCTACTCAAACTAGCAGCCTTCTGCATCATTCAATAAATGAGTTAAAACAATATTTCCAATTGCAGAATATGTAGCCTTAAAAATCCAAAGAACCCTACCAAGCATTGGGCTTCCTACTTAAAAGTGGGAGCAAGGTGGACTATTTGTCCTTTGAAACAGTGTACCAATATGGATCCCTAAAAACTTTATTGATATATCAGGCTCTGATTCTTTGTAGGTTTTATCTCCCTCCCTCTGGAACAAATGTGTCTTTTTTTTTAAATTCAATTAGCCAATATATAGTACATCATTAGTTTTTGATGTAGTGTGTAATGATTCATTAGTTGCATATAACACCCAGTGCTCATCACATCATGTGCCCTCCTTAATGCCCATCACCTAGTTACCCCATCCCCCCACCCACCTCCCTTTCCACAACCTTCAGTTTGTTTCCCAGAGTCAAGAGTCTCTCATGGTTTGTCTCCCTCTCTGATTTTTCCCCACTCAGTTCTCCCCCCTTTCCCCTATGATCCTCTGTGCTATTTCTTATATTCCACATAAGAGGGAAACCATATGATAATTGTCTTTCTCTGATTGACTTATTTCATTAGCATAATACCCTCTAGTTACATCATGTCAATGTAAATGGTGGGTGTTGATCCTTTCTGATGGCTGAGTAATATTGCATCGTATATATGAACCACATCTTCTTTATCCATTCATCTGTTGAAGGACATCTCTTGCAGCACATGTGTCTTACCAAGGCATCCAGAGTACTTTTTCATCAAATGCATTTAAAATCTCAAAAGTAAAACAGACCAGTGGGATACTCCTCAGAATTTCTAAATGATTCTGTTCTTTTTAAATTATATTGCTTTAGAAAGCCAGAGAATCATCGTGGCCCTAGGACAGGATAATGAATGTATACTATTTGTTCTAGCCATATGAATATGAACTATTTCTGATCATCCTTTATGATGTCTATCAAAGAAGGATCCACAAGATCAATAGTTGTATGCCATGAACCAAAGGCTCCGTTTCTCTAGTAAAGATCAACATTTAAATACCAGCTCGAAATGCTGTTAAATCTTGATTAAGTTTGAAGTAGTTTACTAGAATCTATAGGGTTCCATTAGATTTTATGCATGGGTTAAATTAAATGGGGAAAAAATGGGAGAGAAGAGAAGGACTGCTAACCTTGCATTATATCCTTCATGTCACTTTAATCTACTCAAGACACAATGTTGACTTTTTTTACTTGGGTTGTAGCTTACATACAGCTATATACATCAATTTTAGGTAGACAGTGAGTTTTGACAAATAATATATGGTCATTTCACTACAACATCTGTTGTGTTTCTTCATCTCCCTTTATAGCCAATCTTCTCCCCCAAATAAATGACTTGTAATTTCCAAATTTGGAGATTTCCAGATTTTCTATATGTTTTATGCATTTTTAAAATTTGTAATTTAATTCAATCAGGACCAGAGGATATACTCTGTAAGATTTCAATCTTTAAAAATCTATTGATAATTGTTTTATGGCCTTGATTATGGTCTATATTGGTGAAAATTCTATGTGCACTTTAAAGTGTATTCTGCAGTTGTTGGTTGACTGTTCTGTAAGTGCCAATTTGGCTAAGGGATCGATCTTCTATATTTTGTCAAATTATTCTATTAGTTACTGAGAGAAGGTGTTACAAATTCCAAACATTGCTTAGTTATATAAGTTTTGGTGTCATATATTTTAAAGTTCTTTTTTACATGAGTTTATAATTTTGCATTTTCCTGAAGTATTGACTTTTTTATCATTATGAAGTGTTTCTGCTTGTCTGTAGTAAAAACTCTTTGACCTGGAGTCCATTTTGTCTGATACCAATATAGTCACTCTACCTTATGCTTACCATTGTACAATACATCTTTTTATTTTATTTTCAGCCTATTGCCCCTTTGAGATATTAGATTCTTGCTTTTTCATTCCATCTGGCAATCTCTGTTTTTTATATGTTTATATACAATGTAATTTTATAATGTTTGTATTTAGGCCTACTATTTTGCTCTTTTTTTAGATTCATTTGATTTTTTTTCTGTTCTGCTTTTTGCCTTTTGCATTAATTCGATATATTTTAGTATTCCATTTTAGTTGCTTTATTGGAATTTTTAGCTCTATCTCTTTCATGATTTTAGTGCTTACTCTAGAGATTACATATAAATCTTAAACTTATACCAATATAATTGGTTAATATTTAATTACTTCAGTTAAAAATATAAAAACTTTGTATCAGTATATTTCTTTAATTCCTCCATTCTTAGTGCAATTATTTTTTTAGGCATATATACTTCAAAGAAATTAACAGCAAGAGTGTGTGTGTGCATGTGTGTGAGAAAGAGTGAGAGACAGAAAGAGCGTGATTTTAATATTTACCCACATATTTACATTTCTAGGTGTTCTTCATTCCTTTCAATTCCTGTGAGTTGCTAATACCATTTCCCTCAGACTTCAGAACTTACTTTAGCATTTATTGTAAATAATTTATTGCTGCCTATAAATTATTTTCATTTTTGTGTATTTGAACATTACCTTCATTTTTAAGGATAGATTTTGCTAGTTACAGACTTTTCAGTTCTGGGGCACCTGGGTGGCTTAGTCAATTAAGCGCCTGCCTTCGGCTCAGGTCATGATCCCAGGATCCTGTGATCCAGTCCCACATCTGGTTCCTTGCTCAGTGGGGAGCCTGTTTCTTTCTCTGCCTGTTTTCCCCTCTGCCTGCTTCTCCCTCTGCCTGCTGCTCCCCCGGCTTGTGCTCTTTCTCTAACAAACAAATAAATAAATAAATAAAATCTTTAAAAAAAGAGATTTTCAGTTAATAGTGGTTTGTTTTGGTTTGGTTTGCTCACCATTGTCCCTGTAGAATTTTTAAATATTTTACAATGTCTTATAGCGTCTATAATTTCTTATAAGAAGTCAATCAACCTTCTTATCTCATGCATGTAGCATATTTTGTTTGTTTGCTTGCAGGGACATTTCTTAAGGTTTTCTTTTTATTTTTATCTTTCAGTGGTTTGACTTTAATATGTCTACAGGCAATTTTCTTTTGTTTATCCTACTGAGGGTTCATTGCTATTTTTAACTCATATATTTTAATGTTTATTTTTATCAATATCCGTTAGCATTTTCAACCCAATTTAGGAATCTACTTTTAAATTTAGTTTTCAGATATTATTTCATCAAATTACTTTTGTTTTTTCTGCTTTTGGGATTCCAACTAAATATGTCAGGTTACTTTTCCTTTTTTCACAGGTATTTGAGAGTCTATTTATTTTTCTTCCAAATCTTCCCTTCCCCACCCACTTTTTTGGATTGGATAATTTCTTTTGTTAATCTTTTCTATTTAATGCTTCTTTCTTTTTCCATCTCAGTCTATTGTTGAGCCCGTCAAGATAATACTTTATTGTGGCTATTTCATTTTTCTGTTTTTAAATAGTTTACATTTTACAGTTGAGATTTTTTTTTACCTGTTCATTTGTTTTAGCATATTTTTTTTACTTCAACATATGTTCTTTTAATTCCTTAAATGTATGTATAATATATCTTTTGAAGTTTTTTTCTCCTGAAGTTAGCATCTTATCTCACACAAATTCAGTTTCTATTGACTACTTTTTTTTTTCTAAATATGAGTTTAGTTTTCTGTTTCTTTGCCTGTTGAGCAATTTGTGGTTGAAAGCTGGACATTGTAGATAATACCCCGTTGGCTCAAGATATTGTCAAGGTCTCTTGATGATTATTGGGGTTATATTAGGTGGCTGATGTGCTTGGATTCAAACTTCAAACTTATTTTTCCCCATAGCATACAGCTGCTAATGTTAGTCCCTATTACCTTCCACTGCTGATCTTTCAGTCTGACTCTTTGTATATCTTCCTTGTGCTTGAGAAATTTTAAGATCACCCTAGGATTTGGGAAAAGATGGCATTCCCTCTCTATGGTGTCCTTACTTCTAGGGATTTCTCATAATTGCCAGCTGCTCTGCCTGCTTTGGTCTTTGTTATTTTTTTTTTCTTACTTTTCTTTCTTTCTTTCTTTTTTAAGATTTTATTTATTTGACACAGACAGAGAGAGAGCACAAGCAGGGGGGAGTGGCAGGTAGAGGGAAAGGGAGAAGCAGACTCCCGACTGAGCAGGGACCTCAATGTGGAGCTTGATCCCAGGACCCTAGGATCATGACCTGAGCTGAAGGCAGACTCTTAACTGATTAAACCACCCAGGCAACCCTTTTTCTTACTTGTTAAGAATATCCAGCTTCAGATTTTTGCCAGCTGAAATGCTCATGGTTGGAGATTACACTTACTAAAGAAAGCATCAGATTCACATACCTGGTTACACATACCTCTATATTTCATGAGTAGATTTCTTTCAGGTCTTCTTTTCTTCCTTATGTCAGAGACCCCCATGTTTTCTTCTACATGTGCATGGTTCAGCTACCAACTACAATTTAAGCAGTTTATGCACTGAAATTGATTTTTTTTCAATTCTAAGTTTTTTTTCTTTCTTTTATCTGCTAGAATTTTCTCTTTAAATTTCCAACTGCTTTTCCATTTCTGAACTGCAGTTTTTCTTACCATGGTTTTCTGCAGCAAAAGCTGTATTTGTGAAACAGTGTTCCTGAACCACAAAGCCACAAATTCACAATGCTTATCACTTCTAGTTTTTTTTTCCAAAAGTAACTTTCCAGTCTGTTTTTGCAGATTTACAGGTTTTTTTTAAATTTTACTTATTTGTCAGAGAGAAAAGCGCAGCAGGCAGAGGGAGAAGCAGGCTCCCTGCTGATCAAGGAGCCCCATGCGGGGCTCCATCCCAGGATCCCGGGATCATGACGTGAGCTGAAGGCAGACGCTTAACCGACTGAGTCACCCAGGCGCCCCACATATTTACAGGTTTTTTAAAAATTGTATCCAGGGACACCTGGATGGCTCAGTTGGTTGAGCATCTGACTCTTGATTTTGCCTCAGGTCATGATCTCAGAGTGGTGAGATGGAGCCTGGCTCTGTGCTCAGCAGGGAGTCTGCTGGAGATTCTTTCCCTCTGCCCCCCCACCCACTCATGCTTACTCTCTTCCTCTCTTTTAAATAAATAATCTTTTAAAAATTGTCTCCAGAGTTTTTATGGTTGTAATCTAGATTTTCACATGACCATTCTTTCTTCCATCATTACCAAAGTCTAGCCCTGATTCAGCAGGACACTTGCATGATGAAGTTGGTCTGATGTGCCTTTAAACCTGCCTTAACTGCAGTCAGGAGTCTTCCTGACCATAGAGGAGCTACTTTCAACAACTCCTAAAGATTCTTGAGTTCAGGAAAAGTATCTACCATATGGTTTTTCACTTACTGTCTTGGCTAAGATGGGAGTAGGTCTAATAATTTCAGGAGGTTCTACTTGGGCTTTCCTACTCCCATAGCTCTTACTCTAACAACTAATACCAATGAGCAGTCTGCCAACTTCTAAGGATGTCTTTTTCAATTATATAATCAGGGAACCAGAGAAGTGATGACAGGATAGATAGTTACACTGTGAAATAAACCTGCAGCAGGACTCCATTTAGTACTTGATTCCACTATGCCTCTGCTGTAACAGAGGCCATGATAGCAGTGGGGTGACACCCCAGATGTCACCATCACCTTGGACCCTGTATCCAACATTTTTCAAAAGATCTGGGTAGTCACCTTTCACAGTTTAAGGTCACCTATTAAATAGCTACAGATTCCTTTGGGGGAAGGACTGGGGAGTCACTATTGTATATATTTGCTATGGCACTTTAGGATTTTTTCACATAAGGACCTTAACTCCCATTCTGTTGACAGAAACTGGATCTAAGAACTAGAGCACATCTAGAATTTTGGGAAGACATCATGTCTTTTCATTGGTTCAGCTGACCTCAGCCTTCTGCTCATCCATTCCTAATCTCTTGGTTATATATATTAAGCGACACTCTTCCTTATTGCCCATCTATCTTACCTCTAGGAGCATTAGGTCTCTGCAAGTTCAGTTCCCCTGGCAGCCATTCTGCCCTTGCTTCCCCTTACAGTGAATACACTCACCTGCTTCTGAGAGTTAAATGCTACCATTTGGCTTTTGCTATTCTATGATTTTGTTTAGCAATTCAACTGGGGAGTCCAGTTCTATAGCTGCATCTATTACTATCATCTCAAGACTTCAGAGAACAGCTATCACTGAGTTTCTCAACAATACTGGTGTCCCCATAACCAGAGAAATCATTTTTACTTTGATAAATAAAGTGCCCTCTAGGCCTTCATGAATAACATAACTAGGTGGTAGGTTTTCCAATCCTACGTAACACATGCATTATAGCATGTCCAATTATCTTTTGAGCCCTTCTTCTGCAGTTTACTGTGGCAGTTCTAGCATCTATGTTTTATATAAACCAATGCTCAGCTCTGAGGGAAGTCAATGGTTAATTAGTGGCAGAGCCAATCCTGCCTTAAGAAAAAGCCCAGCCTCTTTCAATCATGATAAAAAAAATAATAACACAGTTTTATTTTGTTACAGGTTGATTTTTATTTATGGTTTTATTATTTGGTTGATTGGCTGGTTAGTTTGAATTGAGTGAGAGAGTCTAAGAAGTTTTGGGTTTTATCTCTACAAATATACTAACCGGATGATTTCTTTAGAGAGACAGTGACAGTTTAGAAGTATTTATAGAATCAAAAGAGAAAAGAGAAGTGGGTTGCAGAGGGTGTTACAAATGCCATGCTGTGATTGGAAAATAATAATAATAAACTCCTGTTGTTCATTTGTACAAGGTTTGAAACATGCATTGAAGCCCGCACTCTAATCCATATGGATTTTCATTTTCTCAAAAAACAATAATCGTCCTGTCTTTGTCTGAGGGGATTTGAATTGCACGAGCGGTGTGTGACTGCCCTGGTTCTGCAAAGAATAGTTCATGACTGAATGGCCTCCTCTGGGACTCCACTTCTGATTGAAATTCAAGAATAATACTGGCTCAAAGCTTGTTTATAGCCCTAGAAGTTAAAAAGGGAGTCCAACTACATGAAGATACAGCTGTGTTGCTCATACACATTGACTTAGGAAGTTTCAAAAGCATCTGCTGTAAGTCTGTATTTTCACATTGGTCTATGTTACTAAATGTGTACACCTAACCATATCCCTGGATCTCTGTACCTTCATCTAGAAACTGGGAGTGATAATCCCTAAATTGCCAGATTATTAAAAAGTTTCTCAACCTCAGCACTATTGATATTTTGGGCCAGATAACTATTTGTAGGATGCATAGCAGCATCCCTGGCCTCTTCCCACTAGATGCCAACAGCACTTTCTATCTATTCACTCATGTCAAACAAAAATATTTCTAGGTTTTGCCAAATAGCCTCTGGAGGACAAAATCATGGCCCACCTCTACCCTCAGAACTGTATTAAGAACCACTGTGTTATTTTAAAGCTAACAACAATATAAATTAATTGCATCATTTGTTTATTGTGTGTTTATAGTGTGCCAGACACTATTGTGAGAGCTTTTTATATGACCCTATCATTTCATCTTCAGAACAGCCCTATGATAATGTGGGTTGTCTTATCATCTTAGTTTTGTAGAAGTGGATACTGAATAGCAAAAAGGTTAACTTTCCCAGTGTCAGAGTTGAACTCAGGACTGTTCTCCAACAGCCAGTGCTCTAAAGCCATGCCACACACAGTGGGATTCCCTGAGCTGCAGCATCAGCATCAGCATCACCTGAGAGCTTGTGGAAGATGAAGAATCTCAAGAGCCACCCCAGATGGACTGAATCAGAACCTTCACGTTAGCAAGATTCAAGGATTCCAATCTCTAAGAGAGAGAAAGAGAGAAAAGAGAGAGATTTTAAGGAATTGGCTCACATGCGTGTGCAAGTACAAGCCTAAAATTGCAGGGTAGGCAGACAGGCTGGAAACCCAAGGAAGAGTTGAAGTTTGAGTCCAAAGATAGTCTGATGATAGAATTCCTTCTTTCTTGGGGAGATCAGTATTTTATTAAGGCCTCTAACCAATTGCATATGACCCACACACATTATGGAGGTAACCTGCTTTTACTCAAAATCCACCAATTTAAACATTATTCTCGTCCAATAACATTTTCACAGAAACATCCGGAATAATGTTTGACCAAATATCTGGGTAGTGTGGCTCAGCCAAGTTAACACATAAAATTAACCATTACAGTGCTCAATAAATATTAGCTTGTATTGTTACCGTTAAATAGGTGAGGAGAAAGGTAAAACCTGTCTTTTCCCTAATCTTTCATTTTTACCCCCAAAATATTAAAATCATAGTGTTAACAGAGTTGTAGAATGATTTCATTGGTTTCAGGGTTCCAAGAACACTTCTGATCAACCAGAGACTGAGTTGTAAAGCCTGTGGGGAGGACAATGGATCCAATGTGCAAGTTGGATCAATAGAATTAAATAACACCCTGGATCCAGACAGATCAGGCTCTAATCCCATCTCTGAAATTTCCCATGGTAACTACTGGCAAAGTGCTCTCCCTGTGTGAGTAAGAGGAATAACGAATATGTTGCAGGGCTCTTGTGAGGACTGAAGAAGATGTCATCTCGAATGCCTCCAGCTCACTACCTATTCAGAGCTAGAACCACTAGTGAAAAAGTGACTCTCACTCATTTGTCTGTCTTTCCTCCCTCCCTCCTTTCATCTCTCCCTCCTTCATTTCTTTCCTTCTATCCCTCCTCCCTTCCTCCCGTCTTCCCTCTCTTCCTCCCTCCCTTCTTTCCTTCTTTCCACCTATCCATCCTTCTTTCCTTCCTTCTTTCCTTCCTTCCTTCCTTCTTTCCATCCATCCATCTGTCTTTCCTTCCTTTCTTCCTTCTGCACATCTTTGAGAAGTTAATGGACACCTTTTTATTCTAGATACTGTTCTAAGACTGCTGGCACAAAATAAATAGAAACATGATTCTACTTTCTGTGGTTCATAGCAGAGTAGGGGAAACAGAAAGGCAAACAAACATGTTTGTAATGTAATGTTACATGAAGCTCTGGCAAGAATGAAGATATATATACAATGATTTTATAGAATCTGAATGCCAAAGTCTGACTGAAGGAATCAAGGGGGGCTTCACAGAGGGGTCAGTCTTTGACAAGAGGCTTGAGGGATGCATCAGAGCTTGCCAGGCAGATGAGAAGGCACAAGTGCCTTTCCTGTCAAGGGTGCAGGCCCTTTGGTTTATGGTGGCAGGGAGAAAGGGCTACAGGTGAGACAGGAGGAGTAAGCAGATAGAAGTGTTAGATTTGGAAGGGACTTACTTGTCATGTGCGGGAGTCTGGATTTTTTCCAACAGGCAATGGAGAACCATGAAATAGGGGAAAACATGACTAATAATATTTGTATTTTAGAAAAGATTACTTTTTAGCACAGAGCAATGTAAGAAAGGACAGATTCCCTCTCCTTCTCACCTTTATGCTCCCAATATCAACATTCTTTTTGACGCATTCCAACCCCTTCATAAACACACACACACACACACACACACACACAATGACCTAGGAAGGAGTCTAGGTAACCTGGAAAAGTCAGTTTCACTCTTATTAAGTAATCTTGAGTCCTTCATTCCAGAAATAGCCAAAACTTTGGTGATTGCAATTTCTGAAGTACCTCCAAACTTAGTCAAAGGAAAAATAATAGACTTAGAAAAGAATTAAAGGAGGCTGCTTTTTCAGTCTTGCCTTCTTATTTCCCACACATGTAGCAATTTTGATTCAGTGCAAAAGCAAAACTGCCTTGTGCATAAAGTCACATATTCTAATGTTAAAGCTCACCCAAAAGCCCCACAGCAAGTTATGCAATGGTAAATGGATGTGATGTTAAATAAATGCCAAATTAATGGGGTAGTAATTAATTAATTACTATAATAACTCTCAGGGTTGAGTTTGTGCCCTAGAGGTTCCCACAGGGCTCAGAAGGTGGAAATATCTTGGCCATGAGACAAAACTGAAAGATGGAAGCCAAAGCTGCAAAATAATATGTCTGATCCAGGCTGTCCTGTTGCATCTGCTGTGTGGTTCTCTGACCTCCAAGAACAAGATATCCATAGAACCAGCATGTCTAGGTCCCAAGGGCCCTAAAGGCCAGGCTGACTAGGCAGAGCAGCCCTTCACAGTGTAGCACCCAGAGCACAGGCAGGGGAAGCAAGCAAACAAGGCTGGGCTCAGATCAGGTTTGATACTATGCACTGCTATGGTCATGTTACTTTATGTCTCTGAGCCTATTGCCTAAGCTATAAAATGTTAAGAAAATCAATCCCATAGTCTTGGTTTGCAATGAAAATGGGATGGCATATAAAAAATATTTATATAATAAAAAACATTTAAAAATATTTAGTAAGTAGTTAATGTCAAATAAAGGTTTTTTGAATAAATAAATGAAGAAATATTTGAATGGACATCAACTATTTTCTTGCAACTTCCTAAGACTCAAAGGTAAAGAAAGATGGCAGATGACAGAGCAAAGATGACTTCAGCAATAAAATTTGACCTGATAGGGACTGAGGTTCAGGAAGTGTGTGAGTCCTGCTGAGACAGTCCACCCATGGCTTATAGTCTTTCCCCTGCTAAGAAGCCAAGCCCATGAAGTATCCAACCTTCTGATTCTTACAGCTAAGGGAGTGCACCCATTACTAAGCTATGGCCTTTCACTTACTCAAGTGAGATCAGCATTTGGGAGCACAATTGGGAAATGTGCCCTTCTCATGGAACTGGTGCTATTTCAGGAAAAAAAAAAAAAGCCACTGAAGAGACCACAAAGTTCTCTCATGTTAACTCCTCACATTCTCATCCATAACTATTCTAAAGTCCAGCTGCTTTCCTCTGTCCCCATTCCTGACCAGCAATCTCTTATTTTACACCCTCTAATCTAATCTAATCTAATCTAATCTAATCTAATCTAATCTAATCTCACTTCCTGAGGAGATAGGGACTATCTGAATCCCGTCCCCCCAGTTTCCCTCATTCCCATCTTCAAGCTACATCTCACCTGTTTTTCATCTCTCCTCTTTCCCTTCCATCTGAGAGGAGGCAACATAAAGTGAGAGTTACAACATGGTAAAGTGCAGGATTACGGATACACGTAGACACTGAAAAATGAAATTCCCATTCCAGCACTCACCACTCATGCAAAATTCAGTCAGTATTTTCATCTGTAAAATGGGGAGTGTAAATAGTTAACCGTACTTTTCTCAAACAGCATAATGTATGTGAGCTCATTGGATTGTGTTATTAAAATTAACAGCAATTCAGTAACCATCCTTCCATACACACACACATATTCATATGTCTTTAAATTTTGTGAGATTGACTCCTGTCCTCCAATTTTTTTATTTGAATTCAATAGCCAACATATAGTACATCAGTAGTATTTGATGTAGTGTTCAGTGATTCATTCGTTGTGTGTAACACCCAGTGCTCATCACATCACGTGCCCTCCTTAATGACCATCACCCAGTTACCCCATCCCCCCACCCACCTCCCTTTCCACAGCCCTCAGTTTGTTTCCCAGAGTCAAGAGTCTCTCATGGTTTGTCTCCCTCTCTGATTTTTTCCCATTCAGTTTTCCCTCCCTTCCCCTATGATTTCTGTGCCATTTCTTATATTCCACAGATGAGGTAAACCATATGATAATTTTCTTTCTCCGATTGACTTATTTCACTTAGTATAATACCCTCCAGTTCCATCCATGTTGATATAAATGTTGGGTATTGATCCTTTCTGGTGGCTGAGTAATATTGCATTGTATATATGAACCACATCTTCTTTATCCATTCATCTGTTGAAGGGCATCTCAGCTCCTTCCACAGTTTGGCTATTATGGACATTGCTGCTAGGGACATGGGATGCAGGTGCCTCATCTTTTCACTACATCTGTATCTTTGGGGTAAATACCCAGTAGTGCAGTTGCTGGCTTGTAGGGTAGCTCTATTTTTAACTTCTTGAGGACCCTCCATACCATTATCCAGAGTGGCTATACCAGCTTTCATTCCCATCAACAGTGTAAGAGGGTTCCCCTTTCTCCACAGCCTCGCCAGCATTTGATGTTCCCTGTCTTGTTAATTTTAGCCATTCTAACTGGTGTAAGGTAGTATCTCATTGCAGTTTTGATTTGTATTTCCCTGATGACAAGTAATGTGGAGCATATTTTCATGTGTGTGTTGAGAGCCCAGAAATGGACCCTCAACTCTATCTATGGTCAACTAATCTTCAACAAAGCAGGAAAGAATATCCAATGGAAACAAGACAGTCTCTTCAATAAATGGTGCTGGGAAAATTGGGCAGCCACATGCAGAAGAATGAAAAGGGACCATTCTCTTACACCACCCACAAAGATAAACTCAAAATGTATGAAAAACCTCAATGTGAGACAGGAATCCATCACAATCCTAGAGGAGAACACTGGCAGTAACTTCTTTGACCTCAACCACACAACTTCTTTCAAGACACATCTCTAAAGGCAAGGGAAACAAGCAAAAATGAACTATTGGGACTTCATCAAGACAAAAAGCTTCTGCATGGCAAAGGAAACAATCAACAAAACTAAAAGGCAACCTATGGGATGGTAGAAGATATTTGCAAATGATATCATAGATAAACGCCTGGTATCCAAGATCTATAAAGAACTTATCAAACTCAACACCCAAAAAACAAATAATCTAGTCAAGAAATGGGCAGAAGACATGAACAGACACTTCTCCAAAGAAGACATATTAATGGCCAGCACACATATGAAATGGCCCTGGACCCCACCCCCACTGCAAGACTCATTTCTGTGTATTAAGCCAGAGAGTATCACTGGATAATTACTTCCACCCCAGAGAGTGGAGAGACCAGAGAGAAGCCCATGCACTCTAGAGCCCAGGGTAAGATGCAGTCATGTTAAAAGAGCACTAAAAACACAAGGTCAAGGCCAGTTCTCATTCCAGCTTCAAATAATCATTAACTTACTGTTTGACCAGGTACAGAATACTCCCCAAGACTGGCCTCAATTTTCCTATCTTTAAGAGGAGGGGATAGATTAGATTTGGTTATGAAATCTTCAGTTGCATAACCAGGCCTTCTGTCTACCCTCACTTCCAGAACACCTGTGAATTACAGCTCAGCTGACAGTCTCTGCTGAGGCAGGATAAGATAGGCTACACAGAGGTGTGGCCTTGATTCTGAGAAGGAGGCAAGCTAGGTTAGGATTGGACAGCATCTTTATCTGCACAAAAGTGATGTTTTACCTTGTATGTGAGCGGCTGACCGACATGTCAGTTCCTGAAACCCCCAAATTCAGAATGACACCCTCAGTAGGACTCTTTTCTTCTAGAAATGATTCTTGCTTGAATTGGTTATTTTAATAATTTGCTACCAGAACAATAAATGATAAGACATTCTCATGCCAATTAACACCCTCTTGATAACATTTATCTGAAAACTGGAAATTATTTGTTATTCCATCTAAACAGGAGAAAATAATGTTTACAAAGTTATTATTGAATGTGAGAGCTCTGTCTTACTACCTCCACCTGCCAACAAGCCTTTTTGGAAATGGGAGTAGGTAATTATCTTATTCACACTTATTCATCAAGCATTTTGCAACAACACTTCGAATTTGGGGAAGAGAAGACACTTGTGTGGTAATGGGCTTTAGCAAATGCTTAGGCTTTGTCTGAGGGACCACTGCTGAGCACATTACTCAGAAAAAAAAATCTCTGGGTTTCCCAGACAATTTCTTTTAAGTGGGGAAAGATGGTTGAAGAAGGGGATGAGTGTGAAAAAGAAACTCAATAGATTATTCTTTCCCTTTTCTCAGAGCTCAAGTGCCCCTGATGAAGGGGAGAGGTATTTGTACTCAGATAGGCTGCTTGTAGGAAACCAAGACTTTCTACTACTTATACAGTGAGATATGGTGATGTTAAGTGAGGCATGTCAAAGGAATTTATTTAAGATTCTCTACAATCTAGTATCCTCTGTAAAGATGATGGTGATGGTATTTGCTACTCGCAAGAGTATTTTAGTGAGGATTAATTGCCTCTGAGATGCAGAAACACAGATTTGAAGACCGTGGGAGGCAGCCTGGTCCATCCAAATTAAAGCAGCTCTTAGCCTGTGCTTTGCCTTGCTTTAGCGTGTAAACTACCTCCATCTTACTTTCTTCCGTACCTGATTAGCACCTTCCCACACCCACCCCTTGGCTTTAGTCTCACTTACATATGAAAGTTTCATCTCACTTACAAATTAAAAGTTTTGCTGCAGGTAAAAGGCTCCACCACTAAAAGCATTTGCAAATCCAAGGAATGGATAATGTCTAAAGGTATTTGAGGTTTTTGCATGCTACGATTCTATCTTACAAACTGTCACCATGTATGATGGCTCTGTAAGAAGGGAATTTATCAAATTTGTGATCTTCTCTCTGCCAGCTGGGCTACTGTTTCTCAGGGAAGCCTGCTCTTGAGAGTCAGCTAAATTCTCAGAATGAAGTTATGGTCATCAGAATTCAAGAGTTTCCCGTATCTGGTAACATTTCCTTTTGCTCCTGCCTTGTTTTATAAAACACTTTTGGACCACAAAGTCTAGATGACACTAAAACGGCAAATTAAGGCACAGAACATCATAGGAACAGAAATATGGCAGTAATTGCCTTTTTCAAGTCCCAAGCATTCAGTGAGAGTCATCATCATGCCCCTTTTCCTGACAAGGACAATAAGACCCCACAGCATAGTGATTGCACAGGGCAAGTTGGAGAGTGAATAGCAGTGTTAAGATTTAAGCCCAGGACTTTCTGGGCTTCTTCCAGGATTGATTCCAAAAGGCCACAGGGTATGTCATACCTTTCTGCTTAGGCTAAAAGCCCAAAGCTTCAGACAGCTCACCTGAGAACTGTTCAGTGCCCTGAAATTCACCCAGCTCAGCCTGTGACCCAAGCCTGTGGTGTCCCCTGAGCCACAGACTTCAAAAAGCCATTAGCATCCACTGCACCCAGAGGTGAGGAAAAATTGGGGCCTCTTCTCAAAAGCTAGGTGTTCTAAGGACTACTGGAGATGTTAAGCTAGTTGAGAAAAAAAATCAACATGTATAAATGAATGCAATTAAACAACTTGGTTTTATTAATCTAGAAATCCAACAGCAGTCAGACTGACCTCAAACTAGGGAACAAATTTAAATATAAACTCCAAGTTACAAATCAAGACAATAACCATCATAAGAACTCTTGTTTAGTGATCCACATACTATACATATGTCCTCTCATTTAAGCTTCACAGCAAAGTCTTCTGCAGTTGTGACCAGTGAGGAAGGCATTATACGACCCATTTACAAATAAGGAAATGGAAGAGCAGCAAGGCCTAGTAACCTGCTCATCGTCACACAGGTAGTACAGAGTTCCCACTCTCTCTCCCTGTGGGAAACCCATTGTCATTCCGTCATTCTGTTCTAACTTCCTTCTGATAAAAGGGTAGGTGTATCCAAATCTGTGCTTTATACCTGAGTTATTTTACCTTAGGCTTTCAGCTTTCTCTCTTCTGGGACCAGATCTGATGGAATCTCATTACTGTGATGATTGAACCAAAAGGACTTTATCTTTTGGCATTTGGTGCTTTATGCTGGGAATGACATGAAGAAAAGAAAAAAAAAATAGCCCCAAATCCATTAGCATCCCCAGTGCTCAGGGAATGTTTGTCAATGTCTAGAGACATTTTTGATTGTCACAACTGCAGGCAGGGAAAAGCTACTGGCATCTAGAGTGTTGCTAAACATTCTACAAAGCATAGAACAGTCCCCCAAAACAAAGAATTATCCAGCCCAAGTGTCAATAGTACCGAGGTTGAGAAATCCTCTCCTAGCCTTAAAAAAGCTGAAAGCTCTAATGCCAGGCACCTGGCCAATTATATATAAGCAATGTTTTCCTTCCCATCCTAGTTTAAATAGCACCTACTGGTCACTATTCCATGATCAGACTCACTGATATTATTTTATGCATTTGTTCACATAGCTATTGTCTGTTCCTCTGATGCAGATGTAAGCTCCATGAAGGGCAGGATTAGGTCCACCTGCCGAGTCTCTCTAGACCAAGGCAAGTAGAATACAAACTCAATACATTTTTGTTGACAGTGAATGAATGAATGAATAAACACACTGTGGAGTGCTGAAACAAGTCTCTTCTACTCTTACAACTGAACACAGAGACCTTAGTTCTCCCCTTTCCTACAAAGCATGATTGGACTTTAAGAGCCTGCCCTAGCTACAAACCATTAAGCAGCACACATTCAGCCTGGAGTCCTTTATCCTCTAAAATTTTCTGGGCAGTTTCACAGATCCAAAGAATTTTGTTGAGCCTCGATGCTACTCTGTGCTTTTCCTAACTAACCACGTAACTGCTTCCTAAGTTTCCCATCATTCATGATTCGGGGCTAAATACTTCTATCTACGGGTGCTTTGCGCTTCCACAGTCTGAAAACATCAGAGCCAAGAGCCTTAAGGAATTGAGGTCTCTCTGGCTCAGCTTTAGGCCTTCAGGAGGAAACTGTGTTGCAGTCCTGTGCCAGGACTTGTAAGGGACATGGGGGAGGGCATCCGGGGAAAGTTGTGGTGGGTGGGCCAGAAGCTTAACGTGTGAGCACACTGGGCCACTGAGAGGAGGCTGGCTCCAGGGAGAAACTGAGGTCAGGAGCAATGCAGACCTAGGGATGGATTAAACATCCAGATCTGGGTGCCTGCTGTGCATCAAGAGGAAAGGGCAGGTTCCCCGACAACACAGGGCCAAATGGAGGGAAGAACAGGAGTAGGAAGGGAGTAGAAATGAGATTCACATAGAGCGCGCGATGTACAGCACGCTAGCTCCCTTACACTGTCTCAAATCCCGGACTTACACTCGCTTTCCTATAAAGGAAAGTGAGACTGAGAGTCAATTAGTTTCTTGTAGTCTATCAGACTGGGAACTCCACAAGGACAGAGACCAGACCAGGCCAGCTTTGTTCACTGCTGTAGCCACGTGCCTAGAACATGGTGCCTGTGCAGGACCACTTGCTGGCTGACTTGAACAAAGTCACTCCTGGTGAAAGTGGCATTCAAAATCCCCTCAGCGGGACACAACTAGCTCCTCCCTGTACCAGACTGCTTTCCTTGCCAAAATCAAGTCATAAATCCAAGAGAACTTAGCAGAAGCAATGATGTTTAGGCACCAAACCTATCCAAAATAGAGTCATTACTTCATTTGTCTCCACGCCTAAAAAGTCCAGCACTTGGCTTTTGCCATTTTCAAAAAGATGCAATGGTTTCACCATTTCCCTCAGCTTTTTTAAAGAGAAGAAACATTTTTTTAAAAATGGAATTAGATTGGTTTTTAGCCAACTTAATAAAAAGCTGAAAGATGAACATTAATTTCAAACTGCTCATACATTGCAAGTTGGCTTATGTCACTTCCAAACTGCATAAAATTATTTTGGAAGCAAAATATATTTATTCCATGACAGCTTTTTATAAGATCAAATAAGTACCCTATAGGTATCGGATGGCCAGTTGTTATGAGCATTTCATAGTTATAAACCTGGACTTTTCTTTGGTTTTTCAATATAATTTAATTTAAAATGTATTTATTGAACAGGCTTTATAGTCAGGGCCAGAAGCAGTAAGACAGGAGGATACAAGTAAAAGGATCCACTCAGGTTGTATTCTCTTGAGCACCCACCAAGGAAAGAATCTCTGACAAGCAAGACAGTTTGCACAAAGCCAGAAAAGCTGGAGCACATCCAAACCATTGACTCATGGGTACAGGTGAGTTTGCAATTAACTGCAGTAGTGTAAGTCCCAGTCTACTGGCACAGAACCTCCCATTCCCTACAAAACATTCACAGGTATTTCTGGAAATTTCTAGACTATTGTGTGCTGTTTAGCAACTCCAATCTAGCTGACCATTGCCATTCCTTATTGAGTACTGCTCCTGATGGCCAAACCTGCATGGGGGTATCTTGTGTAATGAGGGAGCCTGCCTTTTTTTCTCTTTTGTGCGTGTTTCCTTCTATAAGCAAGAGCCTGAAACAGGGATGTTTCTGTGTGCTCCTGAACCACTTACCAAGTTTTTAGTGAAACAGGTCTTCTAATATTCTGCTAATTTTCATTTAGGGTGGTAGTTAAAAGTATAGGTGTTGGAGACAAACTTCCCAGGATCATATCCTGCTATACCACTTACTAGTTGTATGACTTATAAAATGACTCATTTATCTGTACCATGAGGATGATAGTAATTCCTAATGTTGTGGTGAAGATTAAATAAATAAGTATGTATAAAATGTTGAGAACAGTACCTGACACACAGTAAGCACTGTATTTATATCAGCTATTATTATCATCAGTTAGTAATAATTATGCATAAATAGTGCTAGCTAGATTATTGAATGCTTTACCATGCGCCAACTAGTATACTAGGCATTTCATGCTTAATCCCCTCAGTAGCCCTTGAGGCAGGACTTACTGTTACCTTACCTTCATAGTTGAGGAAGCTGGGTTTAGGAAGGTAAATAATGAGTAAATGCACAGTTAGCTCACAGACTCCACTTCTGCTTGGTGGGCTGATGCCAGAATCTGTGTATCCACGGGGCAACGGGAATGGTATATCAAGTGTCAGCCACCCTGTAGCACCCACAGCTTCTAACTCCCTCCAAAGACCACGGTTTTGATCCTGAGTCAAGCCTGTTGCATCTGCATTCTTCTCCCTTTTAGCTGAGTTCTTTCCAGGAGGCGCCTCAGATCCTCACAACAGCATGATGTTTGGGGAATCTCAAGTCATTCCATGCGACTAGAGATATGGAGAAAAAGGAAAGAATGGAAGATGAAGCTGAAGAAATGAGGATTCAGGTCATAAATGTAGGTCCTCCTCAGAAGTCTGTACTTAACCCCACAAGCCAGCATTGCCTGCGCTGGGCTCTGTGAACAACCTGCCGGTCCATGATAACAGAGGCTACAGGGAGAGACAAAGAAAGAAGAGTTCAGTGATTAAAATAACTGCAAGAAATTCCAGATTAAACCAAAACACGTGCCTTTACTACAGGACTTCTCAGAGCTTTAAAGATCCTGATCTGTATCCCAAAAGGAGGGAATGAATTGGAATGCTTCTCAGACATGTTCCCCAGGGAACCCTTCACGCTCACCACTCCATCACCCCTCCCCAGTCTGAAGCCCAGAGGGTTCTGAGGACAGATGTTTTCCAGAATGGCTTTATGGGACAGCTCCTGAAATGAGAATATATTAGTAAAGGGTTCTAACAGGAGAACCACAGAATCAGATTTATGATAATAATTCTCACAGAAGTGTGAAAAGGTCAAGCTTAGAAGCTAGAAGACCTTCTGAAGATAGTCACAAACTCCTGTGAAGAGAAAACAAGGTTGTAAATCAAGGCTGCAGGGGAAGGGACAGGCAAAGAAGGGCCTCCCCTTCTGACTGGGTCTCTGACTGCCAACACTACCCCTCATCCTCCCCACCCAACTTCTCTAACGCTGTCCTCAGCTGCCCTGAACTTCCAAACGGTCTGCCCTCCTTATCTTCACAAATTCTCCTCCCTGCACTTGGAATGGCCTCTTAATGACTCCCCAGAGCACACATGCATCTTCCTGTCCCTAAAGAACTTCTGTTCATCAGCTCGGGTGTCATCTCCGGGAGTCTGTTCCTCAGGAAGCACCTCCGGACCCTCCCAGGCCTCCATAAAGCAGCTCTTTGCTCCCACAGCTCTCATCCCAGGGGGCCTGAGAGTCCTGCTCTCTGTCTTTTGTCCTCTCTAGACTTTGAGATTCTGCCAGGCTGGAACCAGGTCCCACCCATCCTTCTGTTTCTGTCACTGAACTGAGAGGCAGGGACACGGAAGTGGTGCCATAAAGTTTATTATATGAATGAATGACTTGTTTAGTCTTCACAATAATTTGGGAGGTAGATTTTATTTCTCCCACTTTATGCATAAACAGAGTGCCAGGTGGATTAAGAAACTAGATTAAGCTCACATAGTTAATGATCACACTCAGTAGAGCTAAGACCTTCTCCAAAGAGTATTAAATTTATCTCTGGGCAAAGGAAAAAGAGTAGTGACTTCTAGGGTGGTGTTAAGTAGGTATCTGGAAGTAGGCTCCCACTGCAGCAAACCTATCTCCCTTTATGACTGACCCCATAAGTTTCCTGATCTCTGGACACTCTGAAAACACTGAGCAGCCATGTGAGGTTGGAGACAGCACAGACAGTAAAATGGGAATGTTATTGATAGAGGTATCAAGCTCAGAAGAGGCTTGCAATAATTTAAAATGTAAGTCTATTTTCAAATTCAACCATCACAAAGTATCCATTATAAATCTGCATGTCCTCTTACCTTCAGGGAAGGAATGGTCCAGCTTTTAAAAAAATGTCATAGAGAATTGGGTTTCAAACAGCTGACAAATGGGGTCATGTTTGCCCACCTGAAGCAGCTAGAAGCAGGAATAGCCAGGACTTCAGTCTTAAAGAGCTCTGTGGGCCCCATTCCGGCGAACAGAATGCCAAGGATATATTCTAAATGGGGATGTATATTCATCCATAAAAGACAAGGTTAAGTGCCAAGAACTAGGCAGACACTGAAATGAATCAGGAGCAAGGAGGGTCTTGAGTGTTCACAGGGAATGCTACAAGAATTCCCCCAACTTACCCGCCTTTGTGGAACTTTGTGTACATTTTGGGAGAATGTAATATATGAGACAATTTCAGGGCACTTAAAGGATAAGCTGAAGCATACACCACAGGCAGAGCACTGAATTAAGAAATTCCCAATGTTATTTAATCTTTACAACACCCCTATGAAAGGTACATTATTATTTTCATTTTACAAACCAGGAAACTGAGTCTCAGAGAAGTTACCTAGCTTGCACACAAGGAAACAAAAATATGGCTCCATGTGTGTCCAAGTCCTCATAGTCCTAAAACAAATAAATCAATATTACATAGGATATTACAGATATTACATATCAGGTCTCTGCCCTATTTCCCTACCCCCACTCCCAAGGAGCACTTTTTTCCATATGCCAAAGATAGCACCTCACTTTTCAGAACTGGGAGAGGAAAAGATTGAATTTAAGTGAGTGAAACTTGTTAAATACAAGACTATTAAATGCAAGCTTTTAAACTGAGGTGTTGATGTTAATATGTTGTTTCTCATAATGGCTTGATGATGGCACAAATTCAGGTTGCCTTCCTGTGGAGTACTATGTTTATTCATCAACCAAAGGGCCACCATTTCTAATGTTTGCAATTTAGTTTAGCAGAACGTAATGTTCAGAGTCAAAGTTACTTGAAAAGAGGGAACTCTTAAGTGTTCAGAAAGATAGGAGTCAGAAGCCCTGGGTTTGAGTCTTAGTTTCTCTGTTGAAGAACTCAAACATAAAATTGGGAACAGATAAGACGAAGGAGATATATATATCTATATATAGATATATAGATATAGATATATCTATATCTATATATCTATATATAGATATATATATAGATAGATAGATAGATAGATATGTTTTTAAACTGAAGGGGACTTAGGAAGTGATTGTTACAGTTACAATTTTACCCCACGTTGTGGCCACTGATAAAATAAACCTTAATCTATAAATCACCTGACCTCCCCATCGGTGAAAGATAGTCTTTTCATAAGAACATTAAGTTGCTTATTTTCTAGCTGATGCAGTTTCATTTACACTTTTGTATTTTGTCTGTTTTTTGCTTTTGTGTTTTTTAAGAGGGAGAGTGTGTGAGCGGGGCGGAGGGGCAGAGGGAGAGGGAGAGAGAGAGAATCTTAAGCAGGCAACATGCTCAGCACAGAGCCCAATGTGGGGCTCAGTCTCATGACCCTGAGATCATGACCTGAGGCAAAATCGAGAGTCAGACAGAGCTGCCCAGGTGCCCCTCACTTACACTTTTGAGGGTCAGACTACCTCTACCCAGTCCCCAATATTCAGTCATTCCTTTGTTCCTTCAGCGAACCTAAATCCACCTCACAAAATGCTGAGTTGTGTTACTATTACAAGGTTAATGATAGGTCCAGGTAAGCCAGCTTCAGAGGGTAAAAGTGACCCAGTTTGCCTTATTGTAGGGTTTCATTGTTTTCTGGGGTGGGCCCGTGCCAGGTAGCCCTCCCACGCACCTAGGAGGGTAGGGTTAGGGGAAGCGGAGTGGTGATAGGAAGTGGACAGGGTTAGACTGCAGAAGGCAAAGTTCTTGTATGTAAGGAGCTGCTTATAGGCTGGAGAGGATAATACCCTTGCAAAAAATAAAGTCAGTGTCTCCAGGAGCACCGCGATGGTGCAGGCCATCTGCCTCTGTTTCTGGAATTGGTGTATCCGCCCCCACCTGGCCTCCTCACATAGCATTGTATCTCTTCCAAGGTATATCCCATCTTGGCCCCCAGATCTGATCATTTGTATCAGTTACAGCCCCAAAGGGAAACAAATGTTAAAACTAGAAAATTCAAGATAGGTTCAACATGGTTTGGACGGACCGCATAGCAACACAGCACTCATGAGAGCGGGGTGCACCATCCTTAAGCCTGGATTGAGGGGGAGGGAGATGTTACTGGAAATAAGAAGGAAGGAGAACTGTCAAGCTAGTTTATCTGAGGGTTAGCAATATTGGTAGAGGGGTTAAGCCTATCTGAGGTTGAGTGTGCAGGAAGGCAGCCTGAGAACAGGTACCACAACTTCACTCTGTCTCCATCATCTCTCTCACCTCCTGCTGGGGCATCATTTGGTCAAACCAACCAGAAACCAGAGCTCAAGGGAGACGTGATGTAGCTGACAAAGGACAGAGTAGGAAGGGATGGCAAGTGGATCTGCAGGGCCAACCGGGGATGTCCAGCCCAGACCCTTTACTTAAAGCCCATCTGGGAGCTGGAAACGCAGAGGAATGGAATTCTTTCCACCCTGGAGGAAGCTATAGTCAGCAGAGCATGTGGAGATAAGAAAGCTACAAAGGAGTTCCCAACCCCCAGAATACTGTAAGGAATTTACTTCATTTATCTGTTCTTCCATCAGACCTTCCCTGATGGCCTCCTCTTTGACAGGCAGATGCAGGCCCTGAAGACCCTGGGTAGCAGGGATATGGAAAACACACAGTTGTACTGTCTGTGAACTTATTATCTGTGTGCAGAGAAAGACATGCAAGGGGTAAACCACAGCACACAAAGCTCCAAGGCTTTCCTTCTCTGTGAGTGTCCAGACGCCTGGCTCATAAAGCACAATTAGTTCTGTCCATCTTTGCATGTATTTGGATGGTAACTGGTTTGGACAGCGGCCTCTGTTCATTAGGCTTAGAAACTTCCCATGTCAGTTAATTTGATTAATATCAGAGAAAACTCAATTAGACTTGTCAACTTTTTGCATATGACATTTAATATCTATTAAAATTATGTCACCTCCATCAGCCAGGGGACTTATTTTCAGTTCCTCCAGACTGTCAACTTGAGAATTCTGAGCCCCCAAACAAAGGTGATGGAAAATGTTTTCCTATCATTTTCTGCACACATTCTTAAAGCCAGTCTAACATAATTACATGAAAACAGTCCTCATCTTTATTTGTCCCTTGCTCCATTTTCCTAGAGAACTATACTTGAAAGAAGAATATACAAGGCTGAAGGTTAATTGTCCAAATAGTACTTAAGAGAGAGGCAGGGAAAGAGAAGGTTCATCTAGGTAGGGAGAATCCTTAGGGTAGTGGACTTGTTTGGGGATTATTCATCTACCCGGCTGTCACTTCCAAACAAGTACACCATTTCTGGGTTAAAATGAGGCTGTGAACTCCACAAAGAATATTATTGCAGTCCATAATAAAATAGAGAAGAATGTAAAATTCTATTTACTAGTGGAATTTCTTTATAGTCGAAGCTTTAAAGCTCTAGATGGAATTACTACAAGATATGTAACACACGTGGAAATGTAACTGCATAACCATATCCTTTCAAAACAGAAAAGAGGCCTAGGGATCTCTGTATTTAATGTCTGCGTTTATGTTGCTATTCTACAATAACTTTTGTTTGTGGCACCTGCTCCACAATTTGCATCCTATCTACTGGAAAACTCAAATAATTGCCTCTTAAAAAGGAGTATATATCAGATTCGTTTAGAAGAGCTCTTTCAACACACACACACACACACACACACACACACACAAACTTGCATCCTGATGCAGAGATCGGGGTGGGGCCTCAAGTCTCCATTTTGTAACATACATGCAGGTCATTTTAAGAGGCATCTTCACATACGAAAGAATGCACCAGAATGTCTTCAAGGAGTCCATATTACTTCATACTTCTGGGCGTTTGCTCAGGCCCTTTCATGACTGTTTCTCTTGCTTGTTTGCCTGGCAAATGTCTAAGCCTTTTCTGAAGTCCACCAACCTTTCTGAAGCCTTTTCCATCACCCTCTTCATGTTTTATATACTTTAAATACTTGCACTATCACACTGTCTTTGATGTGGATGGTACATTTTTTTTCTTTCACACCAGTCTAAGAGTTCTTTGAAGGCAGGAAGTAAGCCGTATCTTTGAGGTCTGAGAGTATCTACCCCATAGTATGTGCTCAATAAATGCTTGTTGACTAGAATGGAATTAAATGGGTATTGAATATGTTTAGGTTATGTATTACTTCCTTGGCTTTGTTACTCCTAATTAGACTCCAACCAAGGATTATTCACACAAGAGTTGCAAATTGAGAGAATCCATGTGGTTCAGGCCAATTGTGGCAGTGCATTATTAAAAAGAAAAGGAAAACAAAAAGTCTACCATTCTAATTTTACTGGAATCTGTAAGAGACATTAAATGAGATTCAATTAAACCACTGACACCATTCCCTCATTTTCCCTCCTTTCTTGCAATTTCATAAGTTGCAGATCCCCCCACCACCACCAGTCTTTCTCTCCCTATCTTTAATTTTCCCTAATGCCCTACCCACAGGGGTTCTCTTTTCCTCCCTTCCTTCTCTCATGCGGCTACTGGTTCTCTGTCTCTTCTCTCACTGTCTCCCAGATCTAAGAAGGCAAGTGTTATACCTGCCCTCACCATCCTCTTCCCACTGTTTAATCCCAGACCTCTCTGGTCCCAGTTCCCAGTTTTGTAACCTGATCTGGGACTCGAACAAAATAATAATTCCACCACCACCCCCGCCCCTGCCTCATTCCTCACTAATGGAGAATCCTCTAAAAATTTGTATTTTTAAGCCTCAAAATGTCAAAATAGGGTTATAAAATGAGTGATGTGTTTTTTAAGTGTTTACATTTCATGAACGAACACATTTAAGATAAAAATGGAAATGTATTCCAAGAATAATTACAGGATTTGTAAAAATTCTTATTCATAGTATGCCAGAGGCAGTGTGTTTTGATACTAGAACACATGTTAGATGTTGTTTTGTTTTTGTTTTTTTCCTTCAGTACGTCCAGTGTATCCCTGAATTTGGCTGTCTAACCTCATTTAGACAGAACATCAAAAAGGCTTCATTTGGGGATCATTTGTAAAGAACAGCTCACACCAAATTTTTCATCTCATCCTAAATCCCACCACTGCTAATAAAGATCACAGAGCAAAATACACCTGGAAATATTTTGTGTCAAATCTGGGTTCAAATCATGGCTCTTCAACTTCTTAGTTTTGTGATCTTAGGCAAGCAGCAAGCTTTCACTTCCAAAGAGGACTCTCCTGCCTTTGAAAAGAGAGTATGTTTTCATTCCCTGAAGGATGACTATTTCCCAAGAAAGGGTATGGATGTTTGAGTGCCTGACTCCATCAAGAAGGTACATACCAGAAGGTCCTATGGGAGGGCCCTGGGGGCAGAGCATGTATTTCCAGTGACAGACCAGTTACTCACTGACTGTACAACTTCAGGCAAGTTACTTAGCCTCTCTGAGACTCGTTTTTTTTCTTATCAGTTAAGTAAGCATTATAGAAGAATGCATTTGGGGGCAACTGGGAGGCTCAGTCATTTAAGCATCTGCCTTCAGCTCAGTTGGTCGCAGAATCAAACCTTGCTCCGGGCTTCCGGCTCTGCAGGGAGTCTCCTCCTCCCTCTGCCCCTCACCCTACTTATGCTCGCTTTTACCCGCTCTCTCTCTCTCTCTCAGATAAATGAATAAAATATTTTTAAAAATTAAAAAAAAAGAAAATGCATTTCATACTTCTGTCATGAGCATTAAATGGATTAAATGAGATAATGTATGAGCATATTAACAACACCTGCATAGACTGAATATAATATTAAACCAGTGTGTGTGTGTGTGTGTGTGTGTGTGTGTTTAATAGAATCTGTGTGTCTGCACTTGCTTGGAGATGTGGCATGCTTAGAAGGGATGAAAGAATGAGAACAGGAAAGGTTAGGGGAAGGGATTTGGCAGTGACAACCTGGCAGTGATCAGCTGGGCAAGACTCCAAATCAGTACATGTATTATATTGTAGGGGGCACAGGAAGAACAACGATGACTCTACCTTTGTCTGTTCAGTTCCTTGGTATAACCCATGCACTTGAAATAGTATCTGGCACATAGCAGCTGCTCAATAAACACTTGCTGAATTCCCCGTCCTAACCAGCTAGCCATCTTGCATACAGTAGGTCTTCAATTAATGTTTGCTGAAAGAATGAAAATAATAATTGTAACTGACATTTGTCAATCCTTTCCATATTCATGCACTCTTCTAAACTCTTTATATGCGTAATCTCATTTAGTTGTCACTTGCACACTATGAACTAGACACTTTTATTAATGCCATTTTTCAGAGAAAGGGAATGAGATACAGATAAGTTAAGTCTCTGTATGTTCACACAGCTGAAAACCGGTGAGACCAGGAATCTGTCCTAGCCACTGTGACCCAGGCAACAGGAACCTTAGGAATGCCAGTGATTCTCTTTGCTTTTAGTTTTAAGTTCAGTAATATCCCTGGGGGTGGGGTGCAGGGGAACAATGGTTTTGAATGAGGAATAAGGCTCAGTTTGCTCATTGTAATTAGAAATTATAACTTGTCCTGTCTATTATAGAAAAGAATTATTTTGAACATCAATAAAGCTACTGTGAACTATCATAAAGTATATTATGTTTTACATTCTCCAATACTGTAATGTAACTAATAGAGCATTGACTTTGGAGTTCACAGACCTACATTCAAATTTTGGTCTCTTTTTATTAGTTTTACGGCCTTGGGCAAGTCATTCTGCCTTGCCTTTCTCATCCGTAAAATAAGAAATATTAGACCGACTTTTGGGGTTATGATAGTCATAAATGAGATAAAGTGTGTAATAAGCCAAAAAACATTGCGTGTGTAGATAGACAAGGACTCGATATCCTATCTTTGTTTGTTTGTTTTATGTAAAGCAGGTCGTATGGTCAGTGCCAATAATTAATCAGTAATTACTGTGGTTTCTTCAAATGTAGCAGGACTATGATGATAATTTCTTGAGTACCTACTACATGCACACCTCACATAGAGAAACTCAATAAATATAGCTCCTTATGCCCACACTCCTCGCTCCCTTAAGTCACTGCAGGACATCCATCCCCACTTCTTCCTCAGTCCAGTGTGCTCCCTCTGACCTCATCCAAGTGGTGCCTCTGCTTTCTGCCTCATCATCTGTAAAAGTAGCATGCGTTTCCAGGCTTCTGTTTTAATGAATATTTATGGTGTAATTTACACCGGTGTGAGGCACACAATGGCTCCTTTCTGCATTGTTAAAAGATCTGGAATTTTGTGTATGGGGGGAGTGGCGGTTGGGCAGTATTAGTGTCTAGTTTCCCTAGTTGCCATTAAGAAAATGTGTGCTGTAAAGTTTAGTGGAGTGGGACTCGAGGGCCTGATTCACGCAGCAGAGAAGCGCCTTTGCAAAGACTTTTGTTTTTGTCTTTCAGTTACACGCTTTGTTGCAAGAAAGTGCTGATCCCGTTTGAGTTAAATATTAACTTTAGAACATTTTAGCATCTCATTAAGTCTTTTTTTTTTCCCTCACTTCACTTGCAGGTGGAGTTCATTACAGTCAAGCTGGAGGGAGTCCTGTAATAAATTCATTCTCTCTCATTCACACACATACACACACACTGTCCTTGTAAGAAGCTTGAGACAGAATTAGCATTCTAGGTGTAGACCAGTGGCTCTCTAGGTGGGGCAGGGGCTATTGAGCAATGTCTGAAGGCATTTTAGGCTGTTAGAATTCAGGAGGTGCTATTCGCATCCAATAAGTAATGGCCAGTAATGGTGCTAAATGCCTAACAATGCACAGCAAAGTCCCCAACAATGAAGAACTACCTAACCCCCATGTCAGTGATGTCAAATCTGAGAAACACTTGCACAGGCTAACGAGAAGTGTTTTATCAGTGACTCTGTTTCTAAGACTATATATAGCCACCCCTGGAGAAACGTAATGTCAAGGTTTGCACTAATTTATTTTCTGGCCTCAAGGAGCGTGAGAACAATGTTGGATGTTTTTAAATACTTATCAGCCTACGTTTGAATCCTAGTGCTACCATATTTTGGCTATGTCACCTTGGACAAGGTCTTCACATTTCTGATACTCAGTTTTCTATTTTTTTAAGTGATAATACTTAAAAAGTATTATCATCAAGACTTAGAAATCTTTTATGCAGATTACATGCAGTGATGCATTTAGAGCCCTAAACATGTCTGATACAGAGAAGGCTCCTGAAAGATACTATTACTATATCTTTTTAATAATCATGTAACTGAAAGGATTATCAGAGACCCTTGAAATTGGCCTACACACTCCAAGTATTAAGTTTCCATGAAGATTCAGGGCTGTTCTTCCATTTATATACAATGTCCGTTGTCAAGGGGAGGACATAAAACAGAGGTATGTGCAGAGGGTTGTGAGGGCCTCCCAAAGGGGCATGTAACCGTCTAAGAGAAGCGGAAAGAACTACACAAGAAGAAGATGACTGACTTAAGTTTAAATTTTTATGACTCTAAGTGAGTTATCTAACATAGTCTCAAAAATCTGTTAACTTATTCTACTTTCTCACTGGCTTCAGACTTTATTCCTTCCACAAACTGTTGATATTCTTATCATTAGCAATTGCATTGATGGTTTAATTAAAATTTGAACATTCCATCCAATTTCAGCCACCTGCTGTCTTTTATATCCACTCATATTTCAAAAGCACAGAATGTTCCCTTTTTTTAGAAGTTGGCCATATCTGCTGTGATTGGAACAAGAAGCCCAGAAAGGCTGTGTTGATGGAGCTTGGCAAATGTCCATTGATCTGGGTTCATGGCACATTTGTGACTTCCACACACCCCAAAAGTATAGATCCAGAAAGGTGTCCTTAATTAAAACAATTACAGGGAAATCTCTAGTTGAAAGTATTTGCTGTTAGTGGCATAAGGTCAATCATCTCATTACTTATGAATCTATTTGTGTTCCTTTTAGCAACTGAGTAGATATTTAGATCAATGTATTCTTAGCCTGCAGTTTCCTACTCCTGATAAAGACACTGAACTCACATTGGAGTGGTAAATTATATTTAAGTGAGAAATGGTATGCCATTTATTTGGTCACCAAATAATGGTATTTCTGATTTGTAGCTATTATAGAAAATTAAAGGAAGAGATGAAATTGCAAACTGCCATAGTACACAAAAAGATTTGATGAGAAAGGTTGGAAGTAACTCTGGGATTTCTACCTGAGGTTGGAGTGTTCACTACTGTGTGTCTTTTGAATTATGTCCAGTTGATGGATGTATGGGAGCTATACATTCATTGTGTGCATGTGTCTCATGTTCTGCTGTGGATACTTGAGGGGCAAGATCAGAATTTGAGTCATCTTAATACACTCGATGCCCAGCATGAATGTTTACCTGGCATGCAACAGGCATTCAACAACTATTTGTTGAATAAATTATTTGCTTATGGACTCATATTAGGACCCAGGACACTGTGGACCCTTAGCTTATCACCCATTCATCCAGTTGGCCAATGCAATAATTTGTAATCATTCTTGACTCCTCTCTTTTACCCACACTCCACAGCCAACCCATCAGTAAGTCATGTCTGTACTCCTTTCAAAAACATTTTCAAATCCATTACTTGTCTCCACTTCTCTTCTTCTCTCATCCGAGTCATCACCATTTCTCACCTGAACTGAAGTTCTCACCTCAACTTATCTCTAGGGACCAGACTGAGTCAGATGCTTCTCTGCTCAACATCTTTTAGGGGTGCTTTACCTCACTCACTATGAAAGCTGAAGTTCTTACAAAGAAAAACGGGACCTGGAACATTGATACTTCTCTCTTTTATTCACTCTGTCCCAGCTGCACTGCACTTTTTGTTGTTCTTCAAAATACAAGCAAGTTCTCATTGCAGAATGTTCGCCTTTTCTGTTGCCTCTGCCAATGTTCGCCTTTTCTGTTGCCTCTGCCTTGAATGGTCATCCATAAGATTTCTCTTGATTCATACCTTTCTTTAGATCTCTGCTCTGTACCACTCTACCTAATTATAGTAGCCTCGATCACTCTTTATCTGTTATTTTGTCTTACTGTTAATTCGTAACAGTTATTCCATCGATCCATGCTAGAGTAATTACTGTCTGTTCCCTAAAATGTAAGCTCCTGTGAGCAGGGACATTTTTAGTTCACTGGCCCTTGGGAGCTGCTCAGTCATATGCTGAATGAGTGAATGGAAAGAAAGGAGGCCAGTGTAGTTGGACCATAAGTGAGCAAAAGGAAGAGTGGACTACAGTAGGCAGTTCACAGATGGCAGCTTATGTTGGTCTTCAAATCATGCTGTACAGTTTGGATTTTTATTTTAAGGGTCAATAGAAAAGCCCTAGAAGGGTTTTGTATAGCACAGTGGTAAGATACAAATTACATTTTTGAAATATTAGCTACATTGTAATGAAATAAACAAATTAGTTACTTGGCACATAGTGGATGAAAGAACAAGAGTGGAAACAGGGAAATCAGTTAGAAAGGTCTTGAAGTAACACAGGTAAGAGATTAAGACAGTGTGGGCTAGAGTGGTGGCTATGGAAGATAAGAGAAGTGGATGGGCTTGGAATCTGTTTCAGAAACAACAGGACTTGACCTCAGACCAAACATGAGGCAAGAGGAGGTCAAGGAAGGAAAAAGAATAACTAATGGTTACTCTGTGGGTTTTGGCTTGAACAACCTAGTGAATGGCAGTGTTGTTTATCAGGAAAGACTGAAGGAACAATTATCTTGTATGAAGCAGTCAAAAGCTCAGTTTTGAATACTTTTTCTTTATTTTATTTTATTTAAATTCTATTAATTAACATATAGTGTATTATTAGCTTCAGAGGTAGAGGTCAGCGATTCATCAGTTGTATATAACACCCAGTGTTCATTACATCATGTACCCTCCTTAATGCCCATCACCCAATTAATTACCCCATCCCCCCACACCCCTCCCCTTCAACAACCCTCAGTTTGTTTCCTCTGAGTAAGAGTCTCTTATGGTTTTTCTCCCTCTCTGATTTCATCTTATTTTATTTTTCCCTCACTTCCCCTGTGATCCTCTGTTTTGTTTCTTAAATTCCACATGAGTGAAATCATATGATAATTCTCTTTATCTGATTGACTTATTTCGCTTAGCATAATGCCCTATAGTTTCATCCACATCATTGCAAATGGTAAGATTTCTTTTTTTGGTGGCTAAGTAATATTCTGTTGTACATATATATACCACATCTTCTTTATCCATTCATCTGTCACTGGACATCTGGGCTCTTTCCACAGTTTGGCTATTGTGGACATTGCTGCTATAAACATTGGAGTGCAGGTGTCCCTTCGGATCACTACATTTGTATCTTCGGGGTAGATACCTACTAGTGCAATTGCTGGGTCATAGGGTAGCTCTATTTTCAACTTTTTGAGGAACCTCCATGCTGTTTTCCAGAGTGGCTGTACCGGTTTGCATTCCCACCAGCAGTGTAAGAGGGTTCCCCTTTCTCTACATCCTCACCAATATTTGTTGTTTCCTGACTTGTTAATTTTAGCCATTCTGACCAGTGGAGGCGATATCTCCTTGTGGTTTTGATGTTTTAAACACTTTTTCAAACATTCTGAGTTTTAGGTAACTACTAGCTATTAAAATGAAGAAGGTCAAAGGCCTTGGATATATAAGCCTGGAAGTGAAAAGAATCTGGGATACAGTTATATATTTGAGATCCATCAAACTATCAATGGTACTTAAGATCATGGGGCCAAATGAAATTATTTAAGAAGGGAAATATAGAAGAAGGCCTAGCCCTCATTCTCACTGAAAATAGAATGGAGTAAATACTCTGGCAACCATTTCAGCCTATTCCTTAAGCAGAAGACATAAGGAGGTGTGGAAGACAGTCTTATCAGAAAATCCAAACAAAGAAACGTTCACAATAAAAACAAAAAACAAAAAAAAACAAGAAAGAAAGAAAGAAAGAAAGAAAGAAAGAAAGAAAGAAAGAAAGAGAAAGAAAAAAAAAGAAAGAGAAAAAGAAAACTACAAGTCTGTGTTAATGAGCAAAGGAATCAGAGCTGTTTAAGGAGGGAAAGGACATGAGGAGGCTGTTGGATAGTTCAGAAAACTATACCAACAAAGAGTAAAGGTCTCAGTGAGGTCCAAGAATTATCAGAGTGGTGGCATTTGAGAATGTGACCTACAAATTCAGAAAGTAGACAGAGGGGTGCCTGGGTGGCTCAGTCATTAAGCATCTGCCTTCAGCTCAGGGCATGATCCCGGAGTCCTGGGATTGAACCCCGCGTCAGGCTCCTCCGCTGGGAGCCTGCTTCTTCCTCTCCCACTCCCCCTGCTTGTGTTCCCTCTCTTGCTGGCTGTCTCTTTCTCTGTCATATGAATAAATAAAATCTTAAAAAAAAAAAAAAAGAAAGTAGCCAGAGAATGATACTATGAACATGTATGCCACGATGTCGTCTTGTCATTTAGCAGTTTATTTTCAGTCTCTGTTGATGTGATTTCTCGTATTGACTTCGATTATAAATCCTTATAAATTTATATGTATGAAGGTCTGTCTCTCTAAGATTTTCTAAATGCCTGATGCTACTTCTCCTACCCAGCAAAAGGTTCTTCTGTCTCTTTGTTTGTCTAGAATTACAGTACTCTCTCTCTTGTCCTGGTCTGAATAATTTGTGCCCTGTTACCGTGTCTGCCAACTTCTCCTGAGTCTCTGTGCTTCCCAAGGCAATGAGCAAAGTATATTTATTTTGGGAAGAACCTTCTTGGTTGATGTCCTAGCTAAAAAATAGCCCCCAGCATGCAGCACCATATTACTTCCTGTGTAATTCTGTTTACTGCTCTTTGTGCATGAATATCTCCAGGATAATCCTATTTAATCCCATTAGTCTATATTAGTACCTGGAACAACCAACAACCAAGTAGGTGCTAAATAAATAGTTGTTGAGTCATTAGTGAATTTATGCCTTTAACACATGCATCTCCCCAATTCCACCTCACACATTAACCAAAAAGAAAGCCAAAGCTGATATCTGAGAAAATCTAAACAAAATGTAATCTATAAATTCAAAATTTTTCATCCTCTTAACAATGGAGAATTTCTTGAGCAAACACACTGTAGACATTTGCTATTGTTTTCCGTGGTTTTTTTTCTTTGTATTATCTAAAAGTAATCATTTATAATGTATGACCTATTTATATGTTAACACTATTTGTTCTTGAAAAATAGTACATGATTTGAATATTTGCTCCAGCCTATTACTGCTTCACTTAAAAAAAAAAAAACCCACACAGAAATTTCATTAAAATCGTTGTGCCTTTGAGGATTATTACTGTTTAGTCACTTTGTCCTGTAGGAAATCTTGGCTGCTGATATGTGGCCTAAAAAGTAGGCTGGCTTTCTAAGTAGGTTGGTTTTCTAAGGGACAGAGGTTAAGGTTCACCCCCGTTATAATACCTATAAGAGTGCCTGACCAATAACAGTTACTCAACAAATATTCCTAAATAAATGAATGGAGAGACAGTCTCCTACAGGAGCTGCATCTCCCACTAGTCACAAGAAAGGATGGAGGGCTGCGAATCCAATGATACTTGCTTGTGAGTGTGCATGTGTACGTGTGAGGGAAGAGTGGCACCAAGTTGGAGAAGATCATATAAAATCAAATCAGAAGATCATATTGTAGAAGAAAGTTAAGAGCATGGGAAAGGAAACAAAGGGAATAAGGCAATCCTCTTTGAGTAGCTGACTGTGAGTTGTTTCTCTTCATTAGCCTTTGACAGTCTCTGGGAGGTGATCCTTGTATTTAATGTTCCAGAAGAAGGGAAATGATCATATTTAGCAATGGCACTCGTGAACATTAAGAACAAACTTTGAAGTGGACATAGAAGTACTTGCATCATGTCTGGATAAATGAGGCCATGTAGAGTGGCCTCTCATATATATTTGCATTAAAATTGGAAAATTGATAATATTTTCTGTTTGATATTGACAACATCTGTTGACCTATGTCTGCAATTCTGTGTGACATGCAAATGCTAGAGATTTAAATTTCAGAAATGACCCCAGTACTCCAAGACCAGAAAGAAGGGCTAGATATTTTATAAAGTGAAAAACTCAAGTATAGAGCCCAATGTATAGTGGATATTCAATCAATGTCAATTTGCTGCTGCTTCTTTTTTCTTCTATTACATCTTTTTTTTCCTTACAAAGTTGCCTGAGTACTGCCACTTGGTTTAAAACCGAGAGAAGCAAAAACACATACATGGAGACGATGAGAAATAAGATTTAAAATATGTATGAATATGGGTTATTTTATTCAAGTGAGTAACTTTGTTCAACCCTAATGTGGAGAAAGGCAAAAGAGAGAAAGAGATCCCCTTCAGACATGATTAACTGTCAATCATTCTTCTGTTAGTGGCTGAAAGGCAACGGGAAGTGCAGTAGTTCTGATCCTGCTGATTAAATCAAGAGCACATGGGTTTGAAGGGCAAGGATAGAAGATTAAGTTAAATCACAGAAATTCAAGCTGAGGAAATAACAATTAAGTCGGTCAGCCTATTTCCTGCCAAGGAAAGGGAACATTTTTAGAGCACCACTTTGTCACCAGTGCAGTGTTGACAATTGAAATTTGCAAGGCCCATTCAATTCATTCGTTCCACACATATTTATTGAATGCCCATTGCGTACCAGAAACTGTTCTGGGCACTGAGAATAAAGCCGTGACTAGTCAAAATCTGTGTCTTCCTGAAGCATATGATATATCCTGTGACTAGACAATAAACAAATACATAGAGTATCACACTTCACAAGTGTGAAGAAAATAAATAATTTAGAGTTAATGCCCAAAATGTTACTTATACCACATTCCATCGGTTAAGTAAGTTACTGAGGCCAGAAAAGATTCAGTGGGAGGAGAAACAGAATTGAACTCCACCTTTTAAAGAGAGGGGTAGCCAGAATTTAGAGTCTTCTTTAATTTCCCACAGACACCTGTGGAGAATGTAGGCAGGGGAGCCAGAGGGTCCTACTACTATTTTAAAAGGCTCACTCTGACTAGTATTTACATAACAAACTGGGGAGGAGAGGGTGCAAAGGCGAAAGCAGAACGGTCTATCACCCACATTTCATCCTAATTTACTTCAGTTTTGGGGCCTCTTGACTCTCATTAGCAGAGTTATGGCAAAAAAAAAAAAAAGAAGAAGAAGAAGAATGGTAGCACATGACTCAGGATTACATAGTGATCGATTTTGATATGAGATACAATATATGATGCAATTTCATTCACTTGTTTAGCAAATATTGTGTGAGAACCTATTATGCTCCAGCACTGGGGTCACTGTGATGGGCAGCCACAACCTCTGTCTTCAGGGAGCTTACCATCTAGGTGGAGAAAGAGACAAATAACATGTAAATTTCAGCATACTTTCCAAATGGTGCAGTGTTAGTCAGAATTGTGGTTTCAGTATTCATGGTAAAACATCGATCCGATCATCTGCTTATTTTCAAAATATAAAACTCCACCTTTTTTTTTTTGCAACATAGAATATCTGCTTCTCAAATTATCATCATAGATTGTCATCTTGAAATTACTCATTCTGAAATTTATAAAAGCCCAATTATCAAACTGATGGTGTGTCTGAAGTGTATGACATCTGTTCTCTCCCAGAGGACTCCTGTGGCGTGAACTGAACCACCCGAGGGCTATTCTTATCAATTTGACCTTACCTGCTGAGGCCTTCTCCTGAATTGACTTTAATTGTGCATCCATAGCTTTTCATTTTTAAGATGCAGTTAAACATGACACCTCCTCCACAAAGCCTCCGTTGATCCTCCTTAGTGAAATCACATAGTATAGATTGCTTCTACCTCTATTTAATGTACTTAAACAAGTATTTAATTCTTCCTTTTTATATAATTAATGGCAATCATTAGTAAAATGAAGAAGTATTAGAACTATAATTTTTAACCACCTACTATGTGTCAGGAAAGATAAGGTTCCTACATTTCCTTTAATGTTGACAGAAATTCTTTAGAGAGAGTTAATATTGCATCCATTTATAGAAAAAGAAACTGAGGTTCAGAGAGTTTAAATGATTTTATCTAGAGTTACACACTTAATAGTTTACTATAGGATTCAGGCTTCAACCTTAATTCAGTTTGGATCTTATAGTGTATTGAATAGTGTCCCCGCAAAATTCATGTTGACTTGGGACTTTCCATTGGGACCTTTGTTTGAAATAGGATCTTGGAAGATGTAATTAAAATAAAGATTGAGATGAGGTTATACTGGATTAAGGGTGAGCCCAAAACCCAATGGGAATTTCCTTATAAGAGGCAGGGGAAAAAAAAAAAGCCCTGAAAAAGACACAGAGGGAAGAAGGTCATATAAAGACAGAGGCAGAACCTGGAGTTATGCTGTCAAAAGCCCAAAACCACTAGGAGCCACCAGAAGCTGGAAGAGATAAGAAAGGAGTTTCCCCCGGAGCCTTCTGGAGGAATTGTTGCTATGCTGACAACTTGGTTTTGTACTTTTGGCCTCCAGAACTCAGAGAACGAATGGCTCTTGTTTCCAGCCACCCAGTTTGTGATACTTTGTTATGGCAACTCTAAAGTCCATTCTCTTTTCCTTAAACCTCTTTCCACTCCAGGATTGTACTTTTATTCGTCCTAGAATTTTAGGGCAATCTTTTAACTTTCACTTTGGACTTTTCAAAAATGCCACCCTATCCCACCAACTGCCTCCTGAAAAGGGGTAGTAGTGACAGTGGGAAATACTTCAGGATGATTTTGGTGGCAAGTTGCAGACATTCAACTTCAACTAGAATATCTAGAAGTGGGAATTTATTGAATTTTATCACCAAATTTAAGAAGAACAGGGACGTAGGGAGACCTCTAATATGACAGGAACCAGGGTTTGGAGCTCTACCAAGTCTCTCTCTCCATCTCCCACCCCTTCTTCCCTTTGCAGCTGTCCTTCATTTCAGCCTATGAAGAGGCAGAAAACACCTGTGGCTCCCATCTCACCAAGTTAGACCACCGCGTACTAAGTGACTTTTTCCTTAACTTCCAAGTTGAAAATTCCTGGGAAAGGTTTGTGACTGGCCGACCTGGATCACATGCTCACACACAGATCAAGGAGACAGAGTTCTGAGATCCACTGTTCCCACTAGGACCATGCACTAATAGCAGACACAAGGAACATTTTCCCAAGAAGTAGAATGCTGTTACCAGAAGAGAAATCTGTCATTGAGGCAGATAAAGACATTGATATCAGTGTAGATCATTTCCATGTAAATGGTACTCAGCTAAATTCTTGGATAAGACTTTTGCTTGCAAAAGGCCAAAAAGAGTGAAACCACAAAATAGACTTAGTGACTATATGTTTCTAAGCCACTCAATATGAGTGTCAATAAAGATGTTAGAATCTAATATAAAACTTTTTTTTTTCCCAGTAGGGCCAGTAGCTGGCAAAAGCTCCTTTGAATAGATGTGGAAATGCAAGCAGTAGAACTTTTATTATCCAGATTATATCACACAGACTTAGGTGAAAGAGCTGTTCCAATAAATAACAATGATCTGATCTTTTTTCCAAATATTGCAGATGGCAGTATCTTCACAGCTAACTTCCTCTCTGATTGCAAAGAAAGCACTGAACATAACAAAGGAGAGAAAAGGTGGGGGGAGGCTAGTGAGGATGAACTGCTTTCCCCTGAGCCTACTCCACCATGGGAAAGGGCCGGCTGGCGGGGTCAGGCAGCAGAATCACAGGGCCACTGAACTGCTTTTCCTGGAGGGCCGTCCAAGTCTTCCTTTTGCCAAATTGAGGACAAATCTCCAAACGTTGACTTCATAGATGGATTTGGTCATCCTTTAAGAAGATAGTTTGGGTCCAGAATGGAATCAACCTTAGAAGGGTCCGTTAGGGCCCCAAAGTGAAAAGAAGCAGCCATGGAGGACACTATCTCAGAGCAGAGGGGACATCAGGCCCACTCACATGTAGCTTCTCCAGTGAAGCTTCCCTTGTGATTGCGTAGTACTTTGCGATGTCCCTGTTATAATCCACCTCAAGACATAGTTGTTCACATATTTCTGTTTTTCCCCATCGGGCTGAGTGTCTTTGGGTTAGGGATCTTCTTCCTTCCCTTCTTTATGTTTATGTCCCCTGTGCCTGTCAGTGGGCTCTGCGTACCGTGGTGGATCAATGCAGTGGTTTCAGTACAGAGCTGAAAGAGGCAGAAAACCGAGGGGAGATGAAGAGAAGTTATTTTTCCTCATTTCTCACTAGAAAGGAAAATCAAGTGAGCAAAGAGAGAGGATTAACAGGAAATGATTGTGTATCTCCTTACAGATACTTTGATGGACAGTTTACATTCTTTGCCTTATTTTATCGTCTCCAAAATGCCTCTGTTTCCTGAATTCTTCTGTAATAAGACAGGGTATTAATATGTAATCCATTGAGGTGCATACTATTATCTCCGCTTTGCATATGAGGAAAGTTAGGCCCAGAGAAGTTAAGAGAATAGCCCGAGGTCATATAATAACTACTGGTTTTTCTGTGTCTCAGTCCACTAAGGATTTGAAGCAACTTACAGGAGTAAATACAATATAATAGATATATTGACCAATACTGGGAACAGGGAGGCGACCTTTTAGTTAAAAGTGGGCCTGGACTTCATGGCCAGCTCTGACAAGCTCCAGAGGCCCTGCTCTTTACCAGCACCAGACTGAAAGCAATGTAAACCAGTGGATCCCACGTTGGGTAAGGCAATGTCACAGAATCAGAGCCTAAAGGCAAGGCATGTTGGAATGTAAAATTAACCATGTGTTTTCCTTGTATTGTTGATACCTACTTGGGTGTTTGGATGATTTTCAATAATTGAGGACATAGATTTTATTCATATGCAGATGAATGATCACAATGAGGAGTGTTAAAGCACCCGTCTAGTGGCAGAAACCCCACTCTGAGCCCCATCCCAGTTCTCCACTATAATAAGACAATTGACCATTCCTTATTGATTGCATGATTACTGTTGGAGCTGCATGAATGGCTCAGAGACCAGTATATCCTGGCTTCTACTAGGTGGTCCCAGGGCTGCCGTTTTCTCTCCTGAACATCTTTGCCAAGTCTAAGGAGCCACCGCCAGACTGAAGTCCTTTATTTACTTTTTAAAAATATTCTATTTATTTATTTGACAGAGTGAGAGACCAGAAGCAGGGGGAGTGGCAGAGGAAGGAGGAGAAGCAGACTCCCGGTGAGCAGGGAGCCCGAGGGGGTGGGGGCTCAATCCCAGGACGCTGGGATCATGACCCACGCTGAGGGCAGACGCTTAACGGACTGAGCCATCCAGGCGTCCCCATACTGAAGTCCTTTAGATGGTGGTTTCACTTGTAAGAATACGGCTCTGGAGGCAATACGTGGGAAAGATTTTATATGTACATGTGTGTATATATGCACATGTGTACATATGCATACACTCACATACACACGACATTTTCCACAGCCCCAGGCCCTTCTTTAACCACGGGTTCTGGGCCACACCACAGGCTTGGCATCACTGAGGACTCCTCCACCTCCAAAGCGTAACTCTCCCATAACTTCCTCCTTTCATAGCCTCCTTTCCAGCCAGCTCTGACTCTGCACTCCCACTGTATACATTCCTACTGTAAGAGCTATCGACTCTGTATCCAATTCTAAATTTACTCCCTCGATTAATGCTGGAGGACTCTGAAAGATTTCTGAAAAGCTGGTTTCTAACCATACTATATAACTTCTTATGTTTTGCTTTTGACATTTCACTGAGATAGATAGTGGGTGGTTGCCTCATTTATAACAATCTCATCCACTTATTTTTATACACATTTCCACAGGCCCTTCATTTCATAGAATAAGGTGATTATTGTGGTAAGGATGATAATACTAGTGATCATAACAAGTAAAAATAGAAAAGTTATTGAACTACTCTGTGCCAGGCACGGCACTGGGTACTTTTACTATTTTATGTCACTCAATCCTCCAGAAAGTCTGTGAAGTGGTAATTACTATTCGCATTTTAAGGACAGAATCTGAGGTTCTCACAGGTTAAGTCACTTGCTTATGCTGACTTAGCTTTAAAGATGAAAAGCCAGGTTTAAATTCATGTGATCTAATTCTAGGTGTCATAACCCTTCAGCATCCCCTCAGTTGTCTCTTAGGTTCCATACATTTCATGGCACTTCATACTTAGAAGCTAGAAATATTGGGGCGCCTGGGTGGCACAGCGGTTAAGCGTCTGCCTTCGGCTCAGGGCGTGATCCCGGCGTTATGGGATCGAGCCCCACATCAGGCTCCTCCGCTATGAGCCTGCTTCTTCCTCTCCCACTCCCCCTGCTTGTGTTCCCTCTCTCACTGGCTGTCTCTATCTCTGTCGAATAAATAAATAAAATCTTTAAAAAAAAAAGAAATAGAGCAAAATCCTCACTTCTTCCCTTTGCTTATAGGAATCAGGCCACTAGAACAAAATAATGAGCTTGATTGAAAAGGTCAGGATGACGCTTTGGGCACTGAACACTTACGTATGTGGTAATAGTGGGTATGGTGGTGAACAAAATGTCTGTGTTCTTGCCATCATAAGACTTACTCTTTAGTGGGTGAAACACATTCATCAGTAAATGCCAAGAATTCCATTGCAAAGAGAAATAAGTACTCTACGGCTGTGACAGGGATCCCGACAAGCTGTAAGAATCAGGATAGAAATGGGCTGGGGAAAAATAAGTGTGCAAACATGAGGAATGGCAGGTGAAGTGGGGGAACTTGGTTGTCGTAAGAACCAAAGCTAGACCACTACGGCTGGAGTTGAGCAAGTCACTCAGAGCATCTCAAGATGGGCACAGAGGTAGGCAGGGAAGTCCGATTCCAGCAGCACTGAGAAGCTATGACAGAGTCTTAAACAAGACAGGGACATGATCCGATTTGTGTTTTTAGAAGATCGTATGTAGAGAACAGATGGGGTGTGGGAGTTGGCAAAGTGGAGGCAGGGAGATGAGGTAGGAGGGTGTTACCATTGTCAAGGTAAGATGACAGAGACTCCAGCTAATGTGATGGTAAGGAGGGTGGACAGACTCTGTCTTGTTTACCCTTGTGTTCCCAGCACTTAGTATTGGTAGCAGCTCAGGAAATGTTTGATAAATGAAGGAATAAACTCATGATGCATTTCAAGCTCTGGGTAAGCCTGTCAGCTCCCATTTCATCACGTATCTTTGTAAATAGTTTGGGTGACTGCATCAAATCAGCTGTCCTTTTTATTACTATTATTACTATTCTTATCGCTAAACACTTGTTAAGTGTTTATTTTATGTGAGGCACTTGCCATGTGTGCTAAGCATGGTACATATTTGGCTTAATCAGCCAGTAGCCCTGTGTTCTAAGGCATTTCATTCCCATTTTATAGATGAGGAAGCCATAACTGAGGAGAGAGGTTAAGAACAAAAATTTATCCAGTCAACTGTCTCAATCAATAAATGAAGGTATACTTTAACTAATTCATTCAAAGAAGATTTAATTTTAAGGTGACTTATTGTAAAAGTGTAGACAAAATATAGAAGGACCACAAAGGGCAGTGTAGAAACTCAGGGATAGCAGAAAGAAAGCTGATACCACCCTATTTCTGAAAGGTTTGGTGGGGTGGGGGGGAGGTCTCGCTGGGACCTTGAGTGAGAGATACACATATAATAGCCTATCTTGAAAAGTGCAGGGACCCTTGATCAAGGCCTACAGCCTACCCTAGAGGAGCTTCCAGGGGAAAAAACAGAAAAATAAATATTCTGACCTCACTCTCTTTCCTCCCACTACTCTCCCCTTGAAGTTCCCCATTGGCTGAATTCCATGGAAGCGAGAAGACACGAGAGCCCCGTTGATGTACACAGGTCAGCTTCCTAGGACAGAAAACAGTGTGAGAAAAGATGGAACTGAGAAGCAAACAGAAGCTATCTGGCATGTAAACCAATATTTACTGACAGCCTATGGTGATGGTAAATATTATATATCAACTTGACTAGGCTATGTTGCCCAGATGTTTGGTCAAACTCCAGTCTGCATGTTGCTGTGAAGGTAGTTTTTAGATGTTATAAACATTTAAATTAGTAGACTTTGAGTAAAGCAGATCACAGTCTATAATGTGAGTGGGCCACATCCAACCAGTTGAAGGTACTAAGAGAAAAATACTTACTTCTCTGGAGAAAGAAGGAATTCTGCTTCCAGAGTCCCTTCAGGCTCAAGACTGCAACATTAGCTCCACCTGGGTCTCTAGCTTGACAGCCGGCCCTGGTGATTTTAAACTTTCCAGCCCCTGCAATCGCATAAACCATCCTTAATCTCTCTCTCTGCCCTTCCCTCCCTTCTTCCCTTCCTCTTTCCCTTTGTCTCTTCCTCCCTCCCTATCACCCTATACAGAGAGAGTTGGACTCTGTTTCTCTGGAGAATACTGATCAATAGACTGCCAGACATTAAGCACGGTGCTAGGCCTTAATGGTACAACCACAAATCTCCCCAGCCCCTGTCCTTAAGAAACTCACCTTCTGGTACTGTGATAAATCATATGATTAGGATAATACAGGATACTTCAAGAGCAGAAAGAGGGACCTCCTTACCCACTCATGGAAGGAATGGGAAGGAAGGAAAGGGAAGTCAGGAAAGGTTTCCTCGTGTTAACTCTATGAAAATGACAGTTCCATAAAGCCCAAATACTAACCTTAGTGGTCTGATTCTAAAACCGAGCCTGTTTTCATCACTGTGATATTTGCCCTGCTCTCTGGTCCCATCTTCACCCCCAGCAGTCTGAGCTAGCACTTGATGTCCACAGACCACCTGGAGCTCTGCTGCATGTGCGGGAATATTTATTTTCAAAGGGAGGTACACATTTCTACATCAAATGTGAGGGAAGGTAACATCTACTTATTTTTATGAACAAGATTTGCCCATACTCCATCAGTATAAATACAGATGTTCTTGGGAGTCATGCAATGGGAAGAAAAGGCCTCCAAATGAGTGCAGAGCACCTGGGTTCACAGCGTAGCTGTGCCACTTCCCAGCTTTGTAATTGTAGGCAAGTCAATTAACCTCCCTTGTTCTCATCAAAGCCTGTTGTGAAGAAGGAGGAAGTACTTCTCAAACTTTAAAGTTCCTTATGTGAAGAGATAAAAATTAGTGTTGAAGATTTTTTTCTTTTTTACTTGAAATTCCTAAAAGGCCCTCATTTTAATATCTCAGTTCCCTTCATTTCACCATAAAACTACCTGAACCCAAAATATCGATTGTTTGATTCTTTGAGGCCCAGGATTTGTCTGTAATTGGCAGTGTCAAAGTGAAAATTTGGCTGTACCTTTTCTGAAATGCTTTCTCCAAGGATCCGTTTGTTCGGACAAGTTTGTCTAGTTAACCTGCATTTAGCCACACACCTTTGGGTAGTGTCCAACAAAGACAAAAATAACTTCTCAGGGGCGCCTGGGTGGCACAGCGGTTAAGCGTCTGCCTTCGGCTCAGGGCGTGATCCCGGTGTTATGGGATCGAGCCCCACGTCAGGCTCCTCTGCTATGAGCCTGCTTCTTCCTCTCCCACTCCCCCTGCTTGTGTTCCCTCTCTCACTGGCTGTCTCTATCTCTGTCGAATAAATAAATAAAATCTTAAAAAAAAAATAACTTCTCATATCCTATTGGGTGGTCTGGTTTAAGGAGAGAGGACAAGGGCCGGAGGCAGCCAGCCACATGCTGGAATCTGGGCTACACCTACTTCTGTCTCTGAGCTGCCTCCTCTTAGCTGCCGTTGAGCTGCCTTACAGAGAGGCAAGGCCTGGGCACCAGCAACCCCTGTGCCTTAAATTATTTCTCACCTACTCGTCTCCCAGTGTCCCAGGCCTTCTGTCCTTGTTGACATCTGTGTAGACCCTAGACTGTCTTGCTTGACTCCAGACTAACGGGGAGGTGTTGGCTCTCATGCTGGGTTTGCTCAAATTCGTCATCATGGTAGTGTACTTTCTTTGTGCTTGACCAGAGCTAACTCCCTTGCTGTCCTGTTTCATTCTCCTAACCCTGGCCCCAGGGTTCAGGCTTCACTCTTGGATTCCAGCCATGACAACCTTCTCTGAAACTGTGTAATAAGGACACAACACTGAACATGTGACCTGGTATATCTAAACCTACCTGTGACTCCATTTCTTCCCTAAGATGGATCTAAGTTCCTTCCATCTCTGAGCCTGTGAGTTCTATACTTGCAATCATCCTTCTTGTTGCCAGATGCTCAATGGTTGTTTTCCTAATATGTAGAGAACAGGGAGCTGGGACTGACCTCTGCTGACAAGAATGTTATCCACCCTGTGCCCGGTACCTGTTGTCATGGAGTAAAGCTCTATCTCTGACTCAACAACAGAAATATCCCATTTGTAACTATGCCAAACTAATGCGTATTAGTTTATCTCATTTGAATGAGGCACTTGTTTGTTTTCAAACCAGGAAGGCAAAACGCAGGTAATAAAAAAGCCCCAACTACTGCTGTTTTACATTTTTTACTGTATCCTCTGCCTGCAAAGTCAAAAGTGCATTAAAAAGTAATATTGTGCTGAGCTCAGACATATGCAAACGTCTCTAGATATCTTGTCTCAATAAAGTTTATAGAATGCATTCCCAAAGGTCTGACAACAAAACAGAATAAATCGCAAGGCTCATAAAAATATAATGCATGCCTTTTTTTTTTTTTTTTTGCTTACATAAACGCTAGCAGATGCAATGAGAAAGGGAGTGTCTGGGCTAGAGAGGAGGCTCCTTCTCATAACAACCCTTTTTATCATTAGCCACCAACACAGAATGAATTAGCTCTGAAAGCCACACAAACGTGGAGACAAACGGAAAGAGGGGGGTTTGAATACATTGCAAATGGTTGGAATCTTCCAGGCATTCTTTGCTTTATTCATTAGATTACCTGGCCAATTTCTTTACTCAACCTTTTAACCAAATTTTATTGACTACCTGCTATGCCAAACCTGATGGCAGACACTCTGAATACAGAAGAAAACCATATGGATGCTGTTCTCAAGGATTTCACACTCGTGTAATAAAGAAGCATGTGTATAAAAACTAACCACAATTAAGTGCTATAATAGAAATAGCATTTCTTCAAATTTTTGATACATTGATCAGTTATGCATATTTGGCTAATGCCAAAATAATTATGCACAATTTGGCAAGCTTAATTTTATTATTATTGTGTCTAAGAATAGTAGATGTCTAACATGTTTGGGACATAATTGCCAATATTTATTAAACACTTGCAATGTGCCAAGCTCTTTTCAAAGCAATTTATAGTATGGACTTCAGAACAACCCTAAATATTAGATGCTTTTATCTTCTCCAAATTTACAGGTGAGGAAACTGAGGCGGAGGGAAGTTAAATGACTTGACCAAAGTCACATGGCTTCTCGGTAGCAGAGCTAAGATTTGAACCTTGACACTTCAGTCCCAGAAACTGCACTTTTAGCCCCTACACTGCACCATTTATCATGTGTGTGTTATGCAACATTCTGAGTTTATGGGTAATACCTCCCCCCTGCCTTGTGCAGTCCCTTGCCTGATCAGGGATAGAGCCAGGATTTGATAAGGCATCTGTAACTGTGGAGGACATTGCCATCTTTTGTACTGAACCACTCCGAGATGGAGGGAAAGCCTTAATCATTCACTTAACCTGCATCCTTCTCCTTAGCAGGTTGGCTCTCAGGCAGAACTCACACTGAGGCAGAAATGTCATATAGCTTATTGTGTTAGCAATTTCACATCATGTTATATCAAGATCTCCCTGTATTAATATTGCTTTTTTCTGAAAGATCACATTACTGCTTGTTCCTATCAAACAAAACTCTGAGTTTCCTGTAAACACAGCCCCTGGGTTACTTGCAGTCTTGCACAAGTATGGCAGACTCCTTGCTGAAAGAATGCACATTCAGGAAGCCCTAGACTGGATTTCCCATAGGTTGGCAGCACTTGTAGGAACATAGATACTTAGAAATTGAAAGAACAATAAAAATAGAGATCAATGAGCACTCGTCAATACTTTACCCAGTGAAAGGGAATTATGGTGCAGTGGGCAACTAAAGATACCAGGTATAAGCTTTTTGCCTGAATTTCCTTATGTAATGCTGAGAAATACTTCAAAGGGTACAGGAAGTATACCCATTTGATAAATAAATACATAAACTAATATCAAGAAGAGTTGAGGGGTGCCTAGGTGGCTCAGTCACTTAAGAGTCTGCCTTCAGCTCAGGTCATGATCCCAGGTTCCTGGGATTGAGTCCCACGTCAGACTCCATGCTTAGTGGGGAGTCTGCTTCTCCCTCTCCCTCTGCCCCTTCCCACCTCCCCTACTTGTGCTCTCTCTCCTTCACTCTCAAATAAATAAATAAAATATTTTTAAAAAAAGCTGAGAGATTTGAGGGATTCCACACGTCTACTAGATGCAAGGCCTGTGCTCTGTCTACAACACTCTATAACTCAAATTCACTTGAGCCCTAGCCCAGCCTAACTTCTTAATATACACTCCAGACTACAAGGCCTGCTACAAGTATGAGGTCATCACCATTGATGTAAGCATCAGCACCCCACCATGATGAGCCATGGGCAGAAGCAGGAGAGGGTGATGTGCTGATGTTGCTCAGCCTAAGAAGCAATGATGTGTTAGAGTGAAGGTAGGCTTTGCTCTTCTCCTCCAAATATGCTGCATTCAGACAAAATAATTGAATAGAAAAGCCTAATCTGCTCGGTGTGTGATTCTGTTTGTTTAATAAGGTGTGCTTAAGTCTCCATCCTTCCGTGGCCTTCTAGCAGAGCTCTGTGGGACCAGGGGGAAGGTGCATGCTGGAAAATTGAAACCAGTGCTTCATAGCCTTCAACACATGGAATCCTGCACCCAGGCCTTCTCCAGAGAATACCTCTGATAAGCCAGTAAACTAACACCTTTCATTAGGGATTATTGTAATTTTTTGCCCATAGTATGAATTGTACATGTCAAGTAGACCTAAATAGGTAAGAGGAGTGTTAAAGGCAAGAGTGACAAGGTCAATTCTTTTGACTCCTGGACATAAATTTATAATTTTGGCCAGGTTCACATAGGAGAAAGGAAAAAGGAAGAAATCGCATGTCTTAGGTCTACTTTGGATTCTGTCCCATCTCAAGCCAGAAACCACATGTTTCCATGAGGTGGTAGAAGGTTTGACTAGAGCTCACAGACATACAACTGCCATTATCATCAGTAATGAAATCATTACAATGGAAGGCAGTGTGGTTTTCCATGGGAATTTTATTTGCATATCCTGTGTAATTCCTAGGCTCCTGCAGGTATTTAAAGTTAAATTATAGGGTAGTTGTGAGTGTCTCAACAGGCTGGTTGGGGCTGTCTTAACACCTGTGTGCGCTATAAGACACCTTGACATAATTTAGTTTTTAGGGCTCCCACAATCCATTCTAGAAAGTCATGTACACACAGGATTTGACTGTGTACAGACATACTGGTGAATATTCCTAAATACAGAGGCACAGCCAGATAAAGGGCTGTTGGAAAGAAGTTTCATCAAGGGGAAGGAGAAGGGGGAAGAATTTGAATAGTATAGGATGATAGGACAAAGCTTGGGCTTTGACATCAGGCAACCTGAGCTCAAATGCCAACTACAACTGTTCCCAGCTCCACTGGTCCAGGTATTTAGAGTTCAAAAGCCTTTGTTTTACCATTTTAAAAAGTGTATTTGTCTCCTAAGTGTATTTTATGGTATGGTTTTGAAAAGAGAAATATATAATATGGTAGGCTTAGGAAGAATTCAAGAAATGTATATTTTTTTCCTTTATATATGTAATTAAGTTTGTTTCTAAAAAAATATTTGTAGGTACTCTTAACCCCATTTATAAAAGAAAAAAACCAAGAATTCTAAAAACATTTGGCCATTGTGCTTGGGTGGCTCATTTGGTTGAGGATCTGACTCTTGATTTCAGCTCAGATAATGATCTTGGGGTCCTGGGATTGAGCCCCATGTCGAGCCCTGCAGCAGGCTCCATGCTTACTGGGCAGTCTGCTGGAGATTCTCTCTCTCCTTCTCCCTCTGCCCCTATGCCCACTTGTGTGCCCTCTCTCTCTCTTTCTCCTTCTCTAAAATAAATACATCTTTAAAAAATAAAAATAGAAAATAAAAACATTTGACCAACTCGCCCAAGGCTTGTATAATACAGACTCATATTTTTACATGGGACCATACCTCGGTGGGCAGGAACTCTAGGCAAGTAATTTCTGTGTAACTCTTGTCTGTAGAAACATTTGAGTCACTCCAAATCAACATGCCCCCACAATTCCAGCAGCTCAAAATCTCAAAATCCCACTCAATTAATAATGCCTTGTTAAAAACATGCCCTTTTCTAAGTTTACCAGCATCCCAGTGGGTTATTCTCTCCATTGTGCAGATAAGAAAACTAAGGTTGTATTGTATATTACAGAGCAGAACCAGGACCAGAATCTGGATCTTCCACCTCCTAGACTACCATATTCTAGGACACTAGGACTGGAATCCTAGTGGAGTTATTTTCCAAACATGAGACTTCTGTTTTTTTTATAGCCCTTAACTGTATTCAATCCTTGGTCTGTTATATGGATCAATATACTTTCATTAGACTCCTTATTGGAGTGGGGATAGAGAGTAAAGAAAGCAAATCACATAATAAAGTGTGCTAAGTCAAGGGGAAAACTCTTCTGTGTTAATTGAGTATAATTCCTCGACTTTGAACAAGTCCTGGGACTTTCTTAAACCTTGAAATTATGAATTCTTCTACTGGACTAAGGATGTGGGTAGAAATCACTGTACTTCCCTGAGCCTCTGTATTATTCATTAGCATAGTAAATCATAGTGGTTATTGAAAGTTATTCTTAAAAGCAAAATAAGTACTCAGCATATAATATTCAATAAATGATCATTGTTACTAGTGGCAGAAGCAGTACAGATACCTTCCTTTTCTTCTTCCTCAGGTAATTGTGAAGATAAAACACAATAATAATAATCAGGAGGGTTGCAAAAATGTTAAACACTTGCCACAATGCAAGCTATTCCGCCAGTGTATTTTATAACATCTCCTCGAAATAGCTGAATAAGTTCCTTCCTTTCCTCAGCATGATACCTACAACTTATGGTTGGTGCAAATCTCCACAGAACAGAGATGGATGGTTAAGAATCTGAAGGCAACATTTCTCAAAGTGTGCTCTAGAGAACACTAGTCCAGTCATATATTCCATTAATATTAAGTGAAATAAAAAATAGAAAAGGTAAGTGGTCAAATAATATACCAATATGTATATTAGTGCAATAAAACCTACAAACTGAAAATTTTTGCAATAAAGAAACACATGTGACGCATGTTGGGTTTTCTTTCCACAAAGAAACAAAACAGAGGGACACAAGGACACTCTGGGGGTATTCGAGATGTCCATTACCTTGATTGTGGTAATGGTGTCATGGGAATTTGCATATGTTCAGACTCATCCGGTTGTGCACATTAAAGATGCTTAGTGCTTTTTATATCAGTTATACCTCAATAAAGCTGTTTTTAAAAAGAGAAACACTTGGGGCACCTGGCTGACTCAGCTGGAAGAGCATGCGACCCTTGATCTCAGGGTGGTGAGTTTAAGCCCCACGTTGGGTGTAGAGAGAGAAGAGAAAGGAAGAAGGGAAGAAGGGAAGGAGGGAAGGAAAGAAAGAAAGAAAGAAAAGAAAGAAAGAAAGAAAGAAAGAAAGAAAGAAAGAAAGAAAGAAGAAAAGAAGGGAAGGAAGGAAGGAAGGAAGGAAGGAAGGAAGGAAGGAAGGAAGGAAGGAAGGAGAGAATTATTTCAGATTCTCTTCCCTTTAAAGAAAATTAAAAATTAAAAAAATGAAAGAGAAACACATGAATTTAGCTAAGATCCCAATTTTATCGAGTCCTAGAGTCACTTGTTTGTAGAATAGTTGTCATATACCACATGAACACTGTTTACTTACATGGCTAGACCTGGACTTGTGCCCCACCAACACCTCACTGGTTTTGAGCAGATACTCAATAAAATGTAAGCATGTTGCTTGCCTAAGTTTTGGTTTTATTAAAGTCAAGTCATAATGATTTTTTTAAGTGGCCAGGAAACCAAGAGTTTGCTTGGTAGTCATTTTGCAGGCTAAAGGTATGACAGCACGGGAAGTCTGTCTGTATAGAAAAAGGGGGACATGTGATAGTCACTTGAGTGTGACACCAGTCATCCGTTTATCACCAGGATACCTCAGACATGACCAGCCAGGCCAGTATCCTCTCTCTCTTAATGGCCAGTAAAGAGTGAGAGGAAGGACAGGGAAAAAAGGAAGTGAGTGTACAAAACTTTGGAGACTTCTATAAAACTTTAATAAAATCATAGTTTTTTTTCTATTAGTTAAATTATTTGAATATAGTGTTTATATATTATAAAGCCTGGGTGATTATTTATGTATTTCCTCAGCATAAAACAATCTAATTAACCTGTTCAGCCTCTTCCTGTTTATTGGAACATGCAACAGTAAAAGAGATAAGAGAAAAAGAGAGAAGAAAGGAAGAAGTGAAAGGGAGGAGAAGATGAGGTATTGATTTGGGTCCAAGCGAATTATCCCACAGAGTAATTGAGAAGGAAAGCAACGATAACCTCAGCTCTTTTAAAAGTTTTCCAAGTGTCCTTCTTCCTTACTGGTCATCTAATTCTGGTCTTACCTTGTGAATAAACCAAGTCCCACCTCTGCAAGAGTGGCATACATTGGGCCACAGCTCCTGGGTTTGAGTCTCAAGTTTTCTGAGTGGTGTGCATGATTTAGAGATCTTACAAAGATTATTATTAAAATGATAACTTCAAGGATTTTTAAAATCACTTTATTTATTTTTTAAAGATTTTATTTATTTATTTGAAAGAGAGATAGTAAGCGAGCGAGAGAGAGAGAGAGAGCACTGGGGGGGGGGGAGAGGGAGAAGCAGGTTCCCCACTGAGCAGGGAGTTTGACATGGGGCTCGATCCCAGGAACCTGGGATCATGACCTGAGCCAAAGGCAGATGTTTGACCAACCGAGCCACCCAGGTGCCCCTAAATCACTTTATTTATTTTTAAATGTAGTGCTGAATAATGACTGTAGAGCTTGGAAATATTTTAGCATCTTCCTTTGAACAAACAGGAGTTTAAATCCTGGCTATATCACTTGTTAATTTGAGACTATGGGAAAATTACTTTGGATCCCTGCACTTTATTTTCCTCATCAATTAATTGGGATGATAACTATTTTATAGTGTAGTGGTGAGGATTAAAGACTAATTTATATCAAGTGTCCAGCTTCAGGTCTGTTACATAATAAATCCTATAAATACCTGTTTTCCCTTTCTCCAGTTCCCTAAGCATTTCTACCTTTTCCTCTCCTGTTGGTCCTTAATGATAGACAGCTCATGATCATTCAAGTAAGTAAAAAGTTTTGAAGATTTACCTCTATGTATATTCCCTGCAGTAATAATCCCCAAGGAACATTCCAGCCCACTACCTTCTTCCTTCTACTCCCCTCCTTCCTATCCCCCTCCTCCTTCTTTCTCCCTGATCCCTGTCTCCCTCTCTCTCTTTCTTGGTTCTTAGCCTGAAAAGGGACATGTTGGGGCAAGTAGTTCAGGAGAGAATTTTCACAAAGAAGAAGGTGGTAACATAGTGACTCCTGATGCTTGTGATCAGTCTCGCCTCTCTTTACTTCCTGTCTTTGTGAAACCTGCTCGGGTTGCAGTTGCAAGAGCTGACCCCAGGCTTCCCAGTTCTCTGAAGTTCAGACAATCCTGGTTTTAGCCCCCATCACCTCTACGTCTTCCTTTCTGAAGCTTAGAGGAAACTATAGAAAAATATCTGAGACTCAATAATGAGTAGGTGGCCCTGGGCTGTTTTCCATGCCAGATACCAGATCTGTAGAAACTATAAAATTCATCTACAGAGGGAAAAAAAAAAAAGTATGATTCCTGACATCAGAATATAGGTCTACAAGTCACTACCTGGTAGACAACTAGCCTTGTTTTCCATTTCTGGCTGCTCTCTGGAAGCTGGCCACCAAAGAGGAAGTGCTTACCGAGGCCAACACATGGCCAACTAAAAGCTGGGAATTCATTTCCGCATGGCACACAGAAAGAACCCATTATAAAAAGCATCGTTTTAGTAAAAGAGCAATATATTCCCATGTGTTCAAGGAAGAGTAGGTGGTATTGTTACTTCACATGTTGGCAGATTCATTTTGAAAAAATCCAGCCCACACCATATCACCTGAAGAGTAGAGAATACATCTAACAGTTGGACTAGGATCTACCCTTGGTATTGAACTAGAGTTAGAAGAAAAGCAAAGGCATTTAAGAGCCCATCTACAGGCCACTCGTCAGTGCAATCTGTTTCTAAATCTCTGCTGTCTTCTCTGATGTCTTTAATTTCTCATGCTTACACACAACACTAAACAAAAAGTACATGTCAGTGGATCTCACCATGAAAAATAAGAAATAGAAGAAAACCTACCATTTCTCAAATCTTATTAGTAAAACAACTGCTATATATTGTATTTTTCCATGGAAGAACCAACTCACATGTTAACACATGAACTCTGTTCCTGCCACGATGAGGTGGAAGTATTCATTTGAGTAGCAATACATTAATGTTGCATTTTTAAAATAGCATATTGTGAAAGTGTGGATAAAACAAGACAAAAATAATATTTATCCTACTCTGACATGGCAGCTTGTTTACTGCATTTAGGGAAAATGGGATATCTTAAAAACCAGTAGATGGGGCGCCTGGGTGGCACAGCGGTTAAGCGTCTGCCTTCGGCTCAGGGCGTGATCCTGGCGTTATGGGATCGAGCCCCACATCAGGCTCCTCCGCTATGAGCCTGCTTCTTCCTCTCCCACTCCCCCTGCTTGTGTTCCCTCTCTCGCTAGCTTTCTCTATCTCTGTCAAATAAATAAATAAAATCTTAAAAAAATAATAAAAATAATAAATAAAATAAATAAATAAATAAATAAATAAATAAATAAATAAATAAGAACCAGTAGATGACCTTAGAGTATGATCCTTAATTTAATCATAAACAAAATCCCATTTTGGGCTTCTGCACCCACCTAATTTGGTCATACCTGACTCTCCAACTTTGCCTTTTATCCCCCCAAATCCATATCACCTATAGTTTGTTTAAGGCTTTTGACAGGGTCTCTTGTAAGAGAAAAATAAAAAGGAGAAATTTGTGGGAGAAACAAGAGCCTAATTCTAGAGTGAGAAGCTTATGGACTAATTAGGAAGTGATAGAAGGTTAACCAATGATAGCAACAGCAATAAATGTGCATAAATTCAGCCACAGAGTTCAGAAAGGGGCCTCTGGATGATGGCACTGACCTATGGATAAGAAGGGCAGCAGAGGTTTTGATGGCCATACGCAGACTCTGGCCTCCCAGTGACAGACCTAGTGCAATGCTGGGAAAGCGTGTGCACACACATATAATAACCAGGTAGAACTACATGTGGGACAAGGGTTATATTGGGTACCTGAGGCCACACTGGCTTGCATGGCACAGCCGTTGCTCTCTTGGCAGTATTGGGCCTTAGAGCAAATGAAACTGATCTAATGGACCTTTGCATGTCTCAGCATCTACGTGAGTCCAGCGAATTGCAGGGCCACAGTCCCCTAGAGAAGAGATGAGTATGGAAATGGACCTCCTCCCCAGACATAAATGCTCTTTCCTCTACAACTGTCCTCATCAATAAATGAATAATGACTGGGGAGGGAATTCTATATTCTAGGGATGTATATTTATCTAAGCTTATAAATATAAATGGTATGTTTGGTAATAGAAGAGGAATATGTTTTTAAATAAACTCTTTAAAGTTTTAGGGCAGTTTTATTTCTACAGCATCATTGGGAAGATGGCACAGAGATTTCCCATGAACCTCACACCTTCTACACCCAGTTGCTTCCACTGTTAGTATCTTATGTCAATATGGCATATTTGTCACAATTCATGAACCGAGCTTGATACATTATTTTTAACTGACATCCATTCTTTATTGAGATTGTCTAATTTTTCAAATATCTTTTTACTGTCACAGTATCCCATATAAGATAACATTTTACATTTAGAAGCCATGCCTTCTAGGCTTCCCTTGGTCATGACAGTTTCTCAGACTTCTTGGTGTTGATAACTGTGACAGTTCCAAGAATTATTGGTCAGGGATTTTGTAGAAAGCTTCTCAAGTGGGATGTGTGTGTGTGTGTGTGTGTGTGTGTGTGTGTGTCTGTGTGTCTGTGCGTCTTAGTTTCCATAATTAAAGTTGGTTAATGGTTTTGGAAAGGAAGACCACTAAGTAAAAGACTATTTACATCACATCTTAGTAAGGGTACTTGCTCTCAAAATCAGCTTATCATGTTGATGTTAGTCTTGATCATGTGGTATGAGACAGTATTTGCCGGGTTTTACTACTGTGAAGTTATTATTTTTCTTCCCCTTTCCATCTTTTACTCTTTAAAAGAAAGTCATTGTGTGTAGTTCACACTTAAGGAGTAGGAAATTGTGTTCCATCCCTTGAAGAGAGAAGTATCTGCATAAATTATTTGGGATCCTTCTGCATGAAACATTCCCATTTATTTGTTCAACCATTTATTCTAATCAGTAGGGACCCACGGATATTTACTTAATGCGTTGGGTTAAAATCCAATACTACCTTATTTATTTTGTTGCAAATTACTCCAGCTCTGACCACCAGGAACTCTGTCATTTGGCCCTGTGTACCTTCGCCATGCACTCACTACTGAGATTTGTTTAGGGTGTGTATTGTGCATGCATGTGTGTATGTGTAAACTTTGAGAACTTCTGTACTTTTCTGGCACTATAAGATGCTCTAGGCTCATCTTGTATATTTCCTGCTCTGGACCTAGAATCAGCCATTTCTCTAAGGAGCCCTGGTTCCTTTTATTGAAGAATGGCATTAGAAATCAAGATCTAGGTGCTAGTTTTGCTCCTTGCTGCCAAGATAGCATTCCTTCTGGGCCCTGTCCGCTGTCAGAGCAAAGAAATACATGTGTGTAGATCATAGTACCTAGCACACGCTAAAGGACAATTATAAATTACTGCTTTTATTATGTTTTTCAAAATTTCTACAATAACAAGAATTTTTAATTAAATGGACATGATTCATAAGTAACTCCCCGTGACTGTAATATTCTGATTTATAAGACCAGAAAATCAATGAATATCTGTACAGAGAACTGGACACTGATGTGTATGCATGCACACACACACAGCCGTCCCCTTAGCTACAAATAGCCTACACAAAATAAAGGTTAAAGTATAATTGTCTTGTAATAATTGTAGATGATCCTGAAATATTTCTAGGCATCATAAATGCTAAATAGAAATTAATCATATAATGCTTATTATTACTCAAGATGTATAAAATGCTATAGATTTTTTAATTTACAATTTTGACTTTTTCTTTGCGAAACCTAAATATTTGTGTCTATCATGTTTTATTATATTCATTTGGCACCTATAGCAAGCTTCTCTATTGGGAGGAATATTATTTAATTATTGTGTTTTTTGTTTTTCCTTTCTGAATACATGATATTTGTGCTAGTAAAAGACACACATTTTTCTAGTCAAAATTTAGGACTTGTATGGCAGAATGTTGAAAAAAGAAAAAGGAAAATAGAATGGTCAAAATTTTTAGCCTCAGATGTGCAAAATAGGATCTAACTTTATAAGAGAAGATATTTTACAAGTTGTTTTGTTTTCTTTAACATAGCAAAAGCTGAGTGTAGGGGACCTTCTTGAAGCCCACCATAGTCAGCGCTCTTTCCACCTATCACAGCAAGGCCAGGAGCCCTGCTGCTCCAGGGCCTGAAAGGGGCCTGATATAAAGGAAGGTACAGAAAAGACTGCTCCTTTCTGACCAGGGTGTGGTAGGAAGGAAAAGAGAATGTTTGTCTCACTCTTCCTCTCTCTAGGCTTAAGCTGAGAAAGGAGTCCATATACCAACTACATTGAGGACGGAGGTATTGCTTCCACTTCCCTTTTGGGACTTAACTCAGAGTGTGGTCAGACAGAGGGTGACTCTGAAGATTAGCTTTCAAGATGGTTCTTGGTTCCCATGTGGTGTAGCCTCAGAGATATTTGAGCCAAGACACCCTAACAGAAAGAGGCAACTAATCCATGTTATCATGTTTTGTTGTGGTTTTAGATTTTTAAAATTTTTCTTAATATTCTAAGAACTTGGGTCATTTGGAGTCTTAGGCCCACTTATGCAGTCTATGAAGTCATATGAGAGGGATAAAGAACATGAGATTTGTATTTATTTTTTAAATATTTATTTATTTGAGAGAGATAGAGAGAGAATGAGCAGGGGAAGGGGCAGAGGGAGAGAATCTCCAAGCAGACTCCCCACTTGAGCACAGAACCCGACATGGGACTCAATCTCACGATCCATGAGATCAGTGGCTTGAGCCAAAACCGAGTCAGAGGATTAACCTACTGAGCCACCCAGGTGCCCTGGGATTTATATTTAGAGGCAATCACTTTTAGAAAGCATAGAGTTGTGTTTTGTTTTGTTACCTATTCTGGCAAACAATGCCTTTTATTTAGAATGTTTAGTGGGTGGCTCTGTTGGCTAAGTTTATGCCTTTTCGCTCAGGTCATGATCACAGGGTCCTGGGATTGAACCCCTCATTGGGCTCCCTGCTCAGTGGGAATCTGCTTCTCCTTGTCCCTCTGCTCTCTCTCTGTCTTGCTCTCTCTCTCTCTCTCAAATAAGTAATAAAAAAAAATAGGATGTTTAGTCCATTTAAATTTAATGTAATACTACTAAGGTTGATTTATGTCTACCACTTTATTATTTGTTTTCTATTTGTCCCATCTATTTTTTCTTTGTGCTTCCTTTCTGCCTTCTGTTTTCTTAACTAAAATATTATTTGAATTTCATTTTATTAATTTTTTGACTTATAAGCTATACGTTTTAGTGGTTCTTCTAGGAATTAAAATATGCATCCTTAACATTTCATAGTCTACCTGGAGTTAAAATTGTTCCGCCTTATGTACAAGCCACGTAACTATGTAATTCTATTTAACACCTCTGTTTCCCCCATGCTGGAGTCGTCCTATGTACTGCATCTGTGTATGTTATAAACTCCACAAACCAATGTTATCTTTTTTCTCCCCTTTAAACAGACATCAGCCATGTGTATTTTAGAGGATATATACAGTCTCTTGGATTTATCTGCATATTGGCCATTTCCAGTGCTCTTTATTCCTTTCTGAGTTTTCCAGCTGTCATCATTTCACTTCAGTCTTGAAGAACTCTGTTCAACATTTCCTGTGGCATAGGTCTGCTGATAGCAAATCCTGTCAATTTTCATTTACCTGTTATGTCTATTTTCAGCCTCATTTTGAAGAGGATATTGTTGTTTTCTGGATAATAAGTTCTTGGTCTTTTTCCCCTAAGTATTTTGCCTTAAACATTATGGTTCATACATTGTAGAAACTCCAGATTTTTCTATATTCCTTTGGTATGTATTTATTTATTTCTTTAAATGACAGTTAACTTGAGTGATCTCAAACTCCCAAATTCTGACTTTCTTCTGGTACCCATCCTCTGAAATCTGTTTGCTTCTTTTACCTTATTTGGGAACTGGACTCTACCTTATGCCAGCACAGTTCCGAGGACAGCCAGGAATTTGGGCAGAGTTTGCGTGCGAAATTAGCAGTCTGCTTCTTTGCCTTTTTTCTTTTCTTGGATTTCTTCCCTCATTTTTCCACTTCTGTCACAACAATAACCTCTCTCCCCTGACTCTTCAAGCCACCAACACTGCACGTTTTCCAACTGGGTTTTACCCACCTACTGTAGTACCAAGTAGGGCCTACTCTTAGACAAAATTCATTAAAAAATGGCTCAAGAATAAACCCCCACTCCTGTTTCTGAGTCCTTTTGGTTGTTTTCCTATGCTTTCAAGCTATTTTTTCCCAGAGTTTATAGTTATTATGTAATAATATTCATCTGATAGGAGCTATTCCTTGATTACCAGCAGTGGGAATTGTCCCCGCCAATGTTTTAATGTGTATGATTATTTCTAGATACATCTTATTATGATTTCTATCCAGGGCACATTTTGAAGAAAAACTTAAAAAATTAAAACACAAAGGAAAGAACAAGAGGAGTTTGAGTAGAGGGGTCAGGGGATGTCTGTAACCCCAGAGAGGAAAGCAGTGTGTATCTGTGCATAGCCATGGGTCACTGCAGTGAGATGCATAGAACTCTGGACCAGAGATCTGCAGGCAGCAAACACAACATTCTTATGGCCAGAATGTCTTAAACAGTAGAAGTTCCAGTGAGACAGAGTGGCTGCAGGGTGATGGATGATAAGAGATTTGGAAGATGAGGTTTATTACATAGTCAGAGTCTCAGATTGTGTAAAGAATTTAAACTCATCCCAAAGAGTTCCACTTATGTTCACAAACTCATTGATAAGATTAAAGCTGAGGAATAGCATGGTTCCATGAGCATTTTAGTAAGTTCACTTTGACAGGCTTACAAATTGAGAAAGACGGAATGAGAGTAAGACCAATGGCAGAGAACAGCCAGGAGATTTCTATACCCAGAAAACAACAAACTGGCGAGTTCTAAGCATAGGTACTTGTAATGTGCTATGGGAGCCCAAAGGAGAGAGACATTAATGGTAAGAATCATGGAACAATCCACAATAAAGATAACATTCAAGCTAGAGTGGAATTATATGATGTCATGAATTTTGTCTCCCCAAATTCATAAGTTGAATCTATAACTCCCAATATGATCATGTTTGGAGCAGATAGGGCTTTCAAGAAGTTAAATATGTTAGATGAGGTCATACATTGGGGCCGTAATCAATAGAGTTGTCCTTATGTGAAAAGGAAAGATACCAGAGATGTGCACGCACAGAGAAAAAGGCCATGTGAGGACACAGTGAGCATGCAACCATCTGCACACCGAGGAGAATGGTCTCAGGAAGAATCAACCCAACAGCACCTTGATCTTAGACATTCAGCTTTCAGAACCGTGGCAAAATAAATGTCTGTTTATGCCATCTAGACTGTGGTATTTGTGATATTTGTTGGGGTAGCCTTCGCAGACTAAGACATGTAGGTATTCTTAAATTTAGTCATCTATCCATCCATCCATAAATTCTTCCATGCATTCAATAACTCTTCATTGAGGATCGGTTATTTGCCAGCAACTGTGCTACATGGTGGGGTACATATATAAAGAAGACATAAAAAATATATACCTCATTTAACCTTATTTACCTTCTTAAAAACCTTATCTCTAAATATAGTCACATTGGGGTTTATAGCTTGAACCTATGAATTTGGGAGACACATTTCAATTGATAACATCACATAATTCAATTCTAGCTTGAAGTTGTCTTTACTGTGGATCATTTCCTGATTCTTAACCATTAGAATTAATGTCTCTATCATTTGGGTTCCAATAGCACATTATAAATATCTGTATAAATATTAATGTTTATCTATGACATATAAATATCCTTGTCTTATTCCCTCCCTTGTTCTCCTTCCACCTGTCCTTTCTCCTCATGTCTCTTCTTCCTCCTTATACTATGAGTGACAATAGTAGTGACATTGTGCTGTCCCTGCAGTGATGGTAATCATTAACACTGGTCAAGAGCACCATCCAAATGGAGGGAACCCAATTTAATTACCCCCCACCTGCACTTCCCAGTAGATGCCGCAATCTGTACATCTCTTATAGTTCTTTGGAAAATGATCAAAGTTATCTGTTGAAATAAAAACTCACAGGAAGATAGCACAATGCCATAGCAAAACCACTGTATTTCCCTTTTCAGGGGAGGTGGGCATTGAGGCTGTTTATGAGCTTTTGTAATCACAAACCACTCTGTCATGATAACTGCAGGCAGTCTTAACCCAATAGTCACAGAAAAGATAACAAGCCAAATGATAGCATTTCTTTATTCCAGCTGCTAGCTATCATACCAGCTAGGGTATTTTCAGGGAATATATATCCCTAACAGTGCTATTTAAATATACTGGAAATTTTTGGTGTCCACATTTTCTTTGCTTTCTGTGACTTACCTTCAGTGTATGTAGCTAGGGGATCCAATCACCCAGCAAAGAATGATTTGATAAATAACCGGTTTCCAGAGGCAGCCTATTGCGGTGTTCAGAGCATGGATTTTCTAAGTAGTTAGATCTGGGTTCAAATACCTACTGTTCTTACATAAGAATTAGTGAATTCACCCTTTTGAGCATTGGTGTTCTCATCTACAAAATGAGGACTGAGGACATAGTGTTTGTAAAACATAATCTCTAGCACATGGTAGGTAATTCAAAGCTATTAGTGTTCTTCCTCCTGCTTACCTACAAGTGATGCCACTGGGTTCCTACCATCTTGAGTCCTGTGGTTGAGTCTGCTTGAATTATGACAAGATTCGCTCAAGGGAACTTGCTCGCCAGCCTGATCAGCAAGACCCAGGGGGCTGAGGTTGGTGCCATTCAGCAGACACATGTCGCATTTGCTATAAAGGCACCAACCCCTTGAAGGCACCTCAAACCTCATTCTCTCTCACGGAATTTGATATTCATGCTGCTACATCAAAAGGTTGGGGCAGCTATTATGTATTAAAATGTGTCATTTTAAATTGCTTTTTTTGCTAGCACTAGCAATATAGATATTAAAATTTCTTCAGAAAGTGCTTATCTCATCAAGACTAAAATTATAGTATATGAAATACTAATTACAGTATTATGAAGAAGGTTGAACTTTTCTGTGACATTCTGTCTATTAGGAGAATACTAATTTTCTCTCTTAAGGCAGATAGAGACACCCATTAGAAGAAATGTGATCCCCATCCCTTCTTCTATTGCCCGGTGCCATTCTGACAGAGTGGCGGGAAAGAACTAACTCTTAGTCTTGGTCTAAGTCATCTGTACCTTTGCGTGTACTTCCAAAGGAGTACTAGAAATTGAAACCAAATACACCCCAAACTGAGTTCTAACACAGTGGGAAATATACTGTAGAAAGAGCTTCAGTAATTGTCCACATGGCCAGACTACTTACAATTTAAAAATGTATTTTAAACTAAATGAGTTAATACTTTAAAGATACTTGAACTCTGCCAGGCACACAGTAAGTGTTCACTAAATATTAGCTGCTATTAGGGTTTTGTCATTATTATTATAGTCCTATGTAATATTCACAATCATCTAAGACCTTTTATGCCCATTTACCAATATACATGACTTGTCTGAGGTCAGAGAGCTAACAAGCTGGAGAGATAGAGCTTGACCTGGGATCCTATGAACACAGTTGTTAATTAGTTGTTTATTCACTTAACAAATATTGAGTGCCCGCCATGTAACAGACACTGTTCTAGTGCTGGGCACACAAAACTATGTAAGACTCAGTGCCTCTTCTCCTAGAGCCCCGTAGCCAAGGAAAAAGGTGAACAAGCAACCGTCCACTGTGATGCCATCTGGTCAGAGCCTTAATGGGGCAAACCACAGCACAACCGCAAGCATCCCTGCCTTCCTGCTCCCCAGGATGGGTGAAGACCAACTGCAGCAGGAGCCCTCTCTAGGTTAGGTCATCTTACTTGTCTGGATTCATTTCCTTGGCTGAAAAACAAGGATATTGAAATGGTTGATACATGTGTTCCGCTTTAAATAAAAATTTTCTTTTGCAATATATTGTTACCCACCTAGTACGTTGCTTTCTCAGAACAGAGAGATCTTAAAAATTGGAGGGTAAGAGGCTGGTTTACTTCTGCGTAAAGCAGTGTTTCCAACCTCGTCCACATCATAATGCACATAGATAATGATACTTACATGAGAGATAAACTTGAGTAAAGGGCTCCACCTCCCTTGAGACCTGAGGAAATCCATATCCTAGTACATTAGTAGCCCATTTGAGGCATACCATTGTGTTGTTGCAAAGGTTATTAACCTCTCTGTTGGTCAGTTTCTTCATCTCTAAAAAGAAGGTGGTTTGTCTCACAAAGGTATGGTAGGGAGAGAATGAATTGCTTGAATAAGTACGCACTCAAAGTAGTACGCACTCATTAAATGTTAGTATCCTTCCCTGTCTTTTCTCCCAGGTATAGTCATAGAAAAGCATTTTCTTGGACTCATTCCAAACTGTTGCTTTATTTCAACTTATGGCATTATTATTATTTTGAGCATTTAATTTTCTTCTGATTTTTCTGAAAGTCAAAATAAATAATTAAAAAGGGAGAAACTAGTCTGGCATGTATCCAGGATGAACAGCAACAATGAGAAAGTTCAGGATTTTCATTCCAGTAATCTTTACCCACTTACTTCCCACTGCACAGAGGTTCTGATTGTGGGAGATTTATTTAAACCCCGAAATGTTCAATGGCCTATGAAGTCATTGCTTCTGTGCACATAATCCATGGCTCGTGTAGTGTGAGCAGGCTGAAGGAAACTCTAGTTTAATAACCAAGTTTTATAGCAATATATATTTTTTTTGCTTCTCAGATATAGAACATTTTTTACTTTATTTTTTCTGAATTCATTTTTACTATCATAAAATTGCTACATGGTCATGTGGACATGATTTAAGAATTTAAATACTACCAGAGGATTAAAATGCAAAAAAGAATTGTACTTTGTCTCACCTCACCCCCAACTTTTGGACTCACACATATTTGAACTGTTCACTTGTCTGTTTTCATTGGTATTGATCACTATATGACTAAATAAATCACTTATATTACCAATTCTTGATTTATCCATTTTAGACATTTTTTTTATTTCTGTTAATAGTAGAGGAGGTTTTGGCTCTCATACATACATGTTTTCCCTTTCTCAGCCTCTGAAAGTAGTTATGTCACAATTTTTTTCTCTGCAGAATCATTAAAACTTTATTTTGCATTTAAAAATATGAATATATTATGGAGTATACTGAAAATTCCTATAATTTTTTTAACCATCCATATGTCCATCATTTATGAAAGGCTCTAACTTTTAAAAAAATTAAGGTTTTATTTATTTATTTTTTTAGAGAGAGACAGAGCACACACATGAGCATGGGGAGGAGCAGGTGGGGAGGGAGAGGAAGAGGGAAAGAATCCCAAGCAGACTCCACACTGAGTGTAGAGTCCAATGCCGGGCTTGCTCTCAGGACTGTGAGATTGTGACCTGAGCTGAAACCAAGGGTCGGATGCTTAACAGACTGAGCCACCCAGGTGCCCCTAAAATGTTTTAGTCCAGTATAGTTAACATACAATGTTATATTCATTTCAGGGGTACAATGTAGTGATTCAACAATTCTGTACATTACTCAGCGTTCATCATGATAAGTGTCCTCTTAATCCCTTTCACCTATTTCACCCATCTCCCCACCCACCTCCCCTTTGGTAACCATCAGTTTGTTCTCTACGGGTAAGAGTTTGTTTTTGTGGGGGTTTTTTTTCTTTGCTCATTTGTTTTGTTTCTTAATTCCACATATAAGTGAAGTCGTATGGTATTTGTCTTTCTCTGACTGACTTATTAGTCTTATACTCTCCAGATCCATCAATGTTGTTGCAAATAGCAAGCTTTCCTTCTTTTTATATGGCTCAGGCATATATATATATGTATCTCAGATCTTCTTTATCTATTCAACTATCGATGGACACTTAGGTTGCTCCCATGTCTTGGCTAGTATAAATAATGCCACAATAAACATAGCGGGGCAGATATATTTTTGAATTGGTGTTTTTGTATTCTTTGGGAAAATAGGGAAAATACCCAGTAGTAGAATTACTGGATTATATGGTAGTTCTATTTTTAATTTTTTGAGGAAACTCCATACTGTTTTCCACAGTGGCTGCACCAGTTTGCATTCCCACAAACAGTGCACAAGGGTTCCTTTTCCTACACTTCTTGCCAACACCTGTTTCTTTCTTGTGTTGTAGATTTTCGCCATTCTGACATGAGGTATGAAGCGAGATCTCATTGTGGTTTTGATCTGCATTTTCCTGATCATGAGTAATGTTGAGCATCTTTTCATGTGTCTGCTGGCCATCTGAATGTCTTTTTGGAGAAATGTCCATGTCTTCTGCCAATTTTTTTTAAAAGATTTTGCTTATTTATTTGAGATAGAGTGAGAGCAAGAATGAGAGAGAGAGAGAGAGAGAGCACAATCAGGGGGAACAGCAGAGGGAGAGGGAGAAGCAGGCTACCCACTGAAGAGGGAGCCTGGCACAGGGCTTGATCCCAGGACCCTGGGATCATGACCTGAGCCAAAGGCAGGCACTTAACCAACTGAGCCACCCAGGCACCCCTCTTCTGCCCATTTTTAATCAGATTTTTTGTGTGTGCTTACTTGTGTGAGTTCTTTATATATTTTGGATACTAACCCTTAATCAGATATGTTATGTGCAAATATCTTCCCCATTCATGTGTTTTTGTTTTTGTTTTTTAGTTTTGTTGACTGTTTCCTTTGCTGTATGGAAGTTTTTTATTTTATGTAGTGCCAATGATTTATTAATTTATTTTTGCTTTTGCTTCCCTTGCCTCAAGAGACATATCTAGGAAAATGTGGCTATGGCCAATATCAAAGAAATTAATGACTATGCTCTCTTCTAGGATTTTTATGGCTTCAGGTCCCATTTAGATCCTTAATCCATTTTGAGTTTATTTTTGTGTATGGTGTAAGAAAGTGGTCCAGCTTCATTATTTTGCATGTAGCTGTCCAGTTTTCCCATCACCTGTTTGTTGAAGAAACTATTTTTTTTTCCATTGCATATTCTTGCCTCCTTTGTTGAAGATTAATTGACCATATAGGTGTGGGTTTATTTCTGGGCTCTCTATTCCATTCTACTAATCTGTGTCTTTTTTTGTGCCAGTACCATACTGTTTTGTACTGTTTTGATCAGTATAGCTTTGTAGTAAATCTTGAAATCTGGGACTCTGATACCTCCAGTTTTGTTCTTTTTCAAGATTGCTTTGACTCTTCAAGGTCTTTTATTGTTCCATACAAATTTTAGGATCATTTGTTCTAGTTCTATGAAAAATGCTGTTAGTATTTTGATAAGGATTGCATTAAATCTATGGATTGTTGAATAGTATGGATTTCTTAGCATCTTGTCTTCATTCTCAGTGACCTTTGATGTGGTCTTTCTTCACCTGTTGAGATGGTCACTCTGGGCCACAGTCTGGAGACTTGTGTTCTTCACTTTTGTGACAATTTCTTTCTATTTTTTATTACTTAAATTCAATTATCCAACATATAGTACATTGTTAGTTTCAGATGTGGTGTTCAATAATTCAACAGTTGTGAATTGTGAATTCATCCAATTGCCCCATCCCCCTACCCACCTCCCCTTCCACAACCCTCAGTTTGTTTCCCAGAGTCAAGAGTCTCTCATGGTTTACCTGAGATAACTTCTTTCTTTTACTTTTTAATTGATTTTCCTCCACTGACCAAAAAAAAAAAAAAAAGGAACATTTTGTTTCATGCTATAACAACAGGAAAAACATCCAGATTTGAAGATTAGAGGGTTTTGGCAGTTTTTTCGTTGTTGCTGTTGTTCTTGTTATGGTTTTTTGGGTTTTTTCCTTTTACTTTTATGGAGAGGAATAGGCAATTTTACATGAGCTGATTTATGGTTGGAATTTTTTTTTTAAATCTGTAGATGTCTGTCAGTCAGTTGAGCAGAAAATGTTTATTTCTGTGTCTAGCTAGTTTCAGGGAAGTAAATTTCTAATCTCAGTTAATTATCTATTTGTTAGATGTTAGATCTTTTATTTCTTTTTTTTTTTTTTGAAGATTTTATTTATTTATTTGACAGAGATAGAGACAGCCAGCGAGAGAGGGAACACAAGCAGGGGGAGTGGGAGAGGAAGAAGCAGGCTCATAGCAGAGGAGCCTGACGTGGGGCTCGATCCCGTAACGCCGGGATCACGCCCTGAGCCGAAGGCAGACGCTTAACCGCTGTGCCACCCAGGCACCCCAGATCTTTTATTTCTTATACTAACTTTCCAAATTTGCTTTTTAGCTCAACTTCTGAAATAATTTTTTGGAACTTTTCTTTAAACATATCTATTTTTTAATTGAATAATCATAATTTTAATTTTCTAGAACATTTTCTTTTTCTCTAGTTATACTTTTTTTAAAAAAATCACATCCTGTATTGTTTTAAGAATTCAATATCATCTTTTCTCTCTCTTGTTTGGAATTTTCTCCAGCTTCTATTTCTTTGGAGTTCCAATCATTCATTCATTCTCTCTTGTTTTCTCTCTTTCTCCTCCTATTGAAGGCATTCCTTCAGTAAATGCTCATTCACACTTGAATATGACTAAAAAGCAGACTGAGGATTGTCTGGGCAGGAGGAAGGGAGTGGGTAAGAGCTGGCTTTGACAGGGCACCTGGGTGGCTCAGTTGATTGAGCATCTGACTCTTGGTTTCAGCTCAGGTCATGATCTTGGTGTCATAGGATCAAGCCCCACGTCAGACTCTGTGCTCAGTGTGGAGTCTGCTTGTCTTTCTCCGTCCTCCCACTTGCTCTCTCTCTCTCAAAAAATAAATAAATAAATAAATAAATAAATAAATAAATAAATAAATAAAATCTTTAGGAAAGAAAGAAAGAAAGAAAGAACGAACTAAAGAAAGAAAAAAAACTGGCTTTGACTCCCAGGCTCCATTTTAGGGAACTGAGATGGCAAACAGTCCTCCTCTCACCTTGGAGAACCTCCATGTGTTCATATCTGTATGTTTTATCCCTGTATTTTCTCCTTTATTTTTTTCTACAGAGGAATCCTCCAGCCTCTAGCTTTGGAGAGATATGCTTTATTTGTTGCATTTATGAACAGGGAAGGGAAGAAAGCTGGGGGCTCTACAATTTAAAATGCAAACTCTTGCTTCATCTCCCTTTATTTTTGGCCCCACACCTTTACTTCCATCCTCTCCTGTGCCTGGTGTGCAGAAATCCAGAGTGTCCAAGACTCATTTCCCTGGAGTACAAACCTCTGTTCTCCTGGGAGTGGAGAAAAGAAGAGGGAGAGGAAATAATCCCTATTCGCAGGAGTACAGAAGTCACAAGGAGATATGAAGAGTAACTGCTTCACACACTGATTTTGACAACCTCCTTTTTCTCATTCCTGTCTTCTTTGATACCGTCTTAGGCACTACAAGCTACAAGTCTTACGCTCGCTCCTAGGAGGGATCCACTGGTTTCTCCTTGGTGTATCCCTCTCCAGGTTTAGAGGTTGTTGTGACCCCTACTCAGCTATGCCACTTGTTATCTCCCCACCCACTTCCAAATTTCAGAAAGTTTGCAGAAATCCCTTGTCTTCTCTCGCTTCCTCTTTATTCTCTTTGCCATGTTGCTTTTTCAACTACCAAAAAATTCCTTTAATTTTATTTTAATAGAGTTTGGGGAGAGAGAGAAAATAAATGTATATAGTCATTTCATTCTATTATAACTGAATTCAAATATGACATTCATTATCTACTTACTTTCACTTTTCATTCTTTAAGACACATTTAATAGTCATTGAGTGACTACTTTAATAATAAAATTATAAGAACAACATTAATAACTTTCATTCTTCAAGCAATATAGAATCTTAGAGTTTTAAAACCCCTTTAGCATTTAATCCTCCATGTGGAATAGATGTTTTTATCCCCATATTACACAAGATAATTGAGGTTAATAGAGTTTAAATAATATGTCTACGGCTGCATAGTTAGTTGTTAAAGGGCCTAAAGCTGAAACTCAAAATTCCTGACCCTTACTGTGGTATTCTTTTAAGATATTATAAGAGCACTTTGCTAACCACTTGTATAGGGTGTAACTATGAATGAGATCTTATTTTGGCCCTCAAGGAGCTCTCATTCTAAAAATAAGAAAATCAGATATTATAATTTATATAATATTAAAAAAATGGAATAAGTATTTCAGATTAATAGGCTGTGCCTCCAAGATAGATACAATGCTTAGAAAACGAAAGAGAAGGAAGGCTTATTCTAATTAGAAAGATCAAGAAAGTGGATATTTGAGATCTGACCATGAAGAGAGTGTACACTTTTTGTAGGCAGATGGAAGAAGAGAATGAGCAAGTGCATGGTGGAGGCAATCCTCAGCATATTGCTACAACAGGTGAGCTAGTTGTCTGTTTAGGATGATAGTAGACAGAGGTGGGTTAGATGGGTAATTTAGAGCAATATAGAGGTCTTGTATGTCTTGCCAAGTAGTTCAGAACTGGCTGATTAAAAAAATAGAGTGACATGAAAATGTGATTGCTTTTTCTTTTTTTCTACCAATTTTTTCCCAAATAATTTCATATGTTTTAGCTATAAACTTGATCTTCTTTTAAAAGATTGATTTATTTATTTTAGAAAAAGTGAGAGAGAGCACACGAGTCTGGGGAGGGGAGGAGGGAGAGAGAAAGAGAATCTTCAAGCAAACTTCCTGCCTAGCACAGAGCCAGATACAGGTCTTGATCTCACAACCTGTGAGATCACAACCTGAGCCAAAAACAACAGGTGGAAGCTTAACCAACTGAACCACCCAGACATCCCATTTAGTTGTAAACTTGATACTGAGAAACAGCCCGAGGTCTCTGTCCCTGAAGTTGCCTTCTGTGCTCAAAGCAGTGAGAATCATGAATAGATTGGAAGCTGGGGAGGTGAGGGCTTTAATAACTTCCTCCCCACTCACAGATTTCAAAGGTAAGGAAACTGAGGCCTGGCGAGGTTGTGAGCTACAATCCGTTTCATATACATCACAGTGCATAATTCTTCTGTAATAACAACAATTTATATTTTTATAATACAATACAACCATTAGGATTAGACTTCTAAAAAAAAGTCATGGAGGAATGATTCATATCATAAGAATTTAAGACATTATGAAAAATAAAGATTTAGTGAGAAGGAGGGCAAAATAAAACCTTTGAAAGACTTTATTTTTATGTTTACCAAAATGGAAGAGTAATGATGGAACACTCAATATAGATAGCATTAATGATATTTTATGCATCCTAAATGAGAAATAATGGCCTCTGTGCAATTAATTTTCATTTACTACCATTTGAAAGTGTTCAGGATTTTGCTCCCCTGTGGTGTGTAGAATAACCTTGTACATTTGTTTTGTGGACATTACGCAGAGCAAGTGGTATTTGTTTCTGTTTTTCCTCTACACGAATATGTCTTTTTGTTTTTATGACTAGAATATTTGAATGTCTCTTCTCACAGCTGTTCCAAAATATCTAGGAACTATGAACACTTAATATGGGAAGAGTTCTGGTTGTAAGGTATGTGGGCATCTTTCATAAAACCAGGGTTGTATTCCTGAGCTCAGCTACTGAGAAAGTTCAAGTCAATGCTTATGTGTGGGTTCTCAGATGCTTCAGCTTCCTTTATCTCTCCGAAGTCTTTGTTACAAACACACACACTTCTCTTATTCTATGTTGCCTCCTTTGGTATTTCCCTTGTTTCATTCTTTTCTTTTTTATTTTTTTTTTAATTTTTTTTTAATTTTTAAATGATTTTTATTATATTATGCTAGTCACCATACAGTACATCCCTGGTTTCCGATATAAAGTTCGATGACTCATTAGTTGCGTATAACACCCAGTGCACCATGCAATACGTGCCCTCCTTACTACCCATTCTTTTCTAATTACCCTTGAGAGTAGGTTCAGTACATTCTCAAGTCCTGAACTGAAGCACCGTGGTTGCTGTAAAGGTATGCAGAAGCAAACGCTTTATAGAAAATCCTCGTGGAAGTTGTCATTTGAAAGGATATTCTAGTCTCGACTCTTCCCCACCCTGGCTCAAACACTCAACCACTTCAGGAGCTCTAGCACTTTATTTGCTTGAAAAGCTTCCACTTCATGGCTTTCCTCAGACTGAGATCAGCCTTAGAGGACGAATGCCATTTTCAGTCTCCAGAGGTGAGAAGCTCATCCAGCTCACTGAAGTGGGAGGCACATGCAGAAGAGACTCCTGGGATCAGAGGAAAGGGGCCACACAGTTCCTCTCAGTAGAACTGACCTTTAGCCTAGTTCATCACCAATCCAGGAAAAAAAATGAGATACAGATCTCCAATCTTTGCGGAAAATAACACTTTGTAGGTACTCGGGAAATAGGTACCCAGGAGACAATAGGACACCGCCTTCTGACTGATTCTAAAAAGGAAGACGCACCCAGAAATGACACTATCCACTGAGGCATTAACTGAGAAATATGAACCTTGAGAATTTTCAGGGGAAGAAAGTTCATAGAGAGCTCAGGGACACTTGCCTCCCCACTTACATACCTTCCACACATACCCTTTGGAACTAGAAAATGATTTGGATACAGATAGTTCATTAGTGCTAAGGATTTTCTAACTTTCAAATATGTGGTGTCACTGAACCAAACCACAGGTCTGAGTAAGACAGAGCAAATATTACCATTCCCTTTCTGTAGATGGAGAAACAGGGGCTCAAACAGGAAGAGGACACATGCATATGAGTATGCACAATGTGAACAAGCACACATGTACACATGCATACAACAATCACACTATTCTATCATCTCAAAAGGGAGATATGGCCATGGCACAAGACGTTGGGCCATTTTTCAGAATAAGCAACAGATTAATATTAAACTGTCTTGAGTCACCTACACCGAGTGTGAGACAAAGGGTCTAAATAAGGCACAAAGATCTTGAGAATTAAGCAAGAATTCCTTCCCTTTACTTCCCTTTTAAATGTTTCATTTGTATTTTTATTGAGGTGTCATTTACATAGAACTTAAATGCATAATTCAATCAGTTCTGACAAAGGCATGCACCCATGTAACCTCCAGACAAGATAAGTGTAGTCGCCATCTGTCACAAAATGCTATTATAATATTATTGACTCTATTTGTATGCTGTACTTTTCATCTCTGTGACTTATTTATTTATAACTGGGAGTTTGTACCTCTCAATCCTCTTTGTTTCACCCATCCTTCCACCCCCATCTGCCCTTTGGCACCACCAGTTTGTTTTCTATGTTTATCTCTTTAGCCTTCTTACCCTTTACTTGTACTAGCCCACAATCTGGAATATTCTTACCATCTTCTCTTCCTAGAAAAGTCCAACACTTCCCTTGAGAGTCTTGGCCCTTCCTCTGAACTCCCATAAAATCCTCAGCTCATGGCTTCATAGTAGCTTTGGCTTATCTGGTCTTCTTGTATAGAGAGTTCTTCCATGACCGAGTCTACATACTGAACAGGGAACTGAGCCATAGTAGATGTTCAGTAAATATTTGTGAAATAAGTCAAAGAGATCTTGTTAAGTTATGTACCAACCCAGGTCAGAAGCCACTATAATTTTCATGTGGTGGGAAGGGAAAAGGGGTAAAAGGGATACAAAAGAGGTGAGAAGATAATACTACATATCTGTTTCTAACTTTATAGGGCCAAGACTGGCAAAGTGGTCTCCCTTCTTGTGAGTTTTAACATAGGAGACAAATCAGAATCATTACCAATGTTCTAAACACTATCAAACTCTTGCTAAGTGACAGTCATTTTGCTAGGCATTTTAACTTACTCTAAACCTTTAATTTACAACTTAGTTAAATAGTAATCTGTGTGTATTTGTCTAATGTTTTATGGTTTCTTAAGTGTATATCCCATTGATTATTTGGGGAGGTGGTATTGTGTAGTGGTTAATTGTACTGACTCGGTGTTTTCTTGGACTGGAATTCTGGCTGTACCATTTATTTACCTGTAAACTTGGGCAAGTTTATCAACTTTTCTAACACTCTTGTTTCCTCCATCACAACATGAGGAGAGGACATATCTTATAGGGCTTGTTGTAATTATTAGTAGATTCCTAATACATACTATATTTGCTTTATTTATTTTTGATTCACAGGAAGCACTCCAAAAACTTGTTTGGAGGTAATGATCTCTTTTGAATTTTATATACAATCCTATGAAACTGGATGGGGAGATTTTGTCATTGCCCATTTCACAGAAATAAAAATTATGATTGAGATCATCAAACTTCTAGTAACTTCTAGCTACTTAAGTAACTTTTCCAAGGACCCAATTACTACATGAAGGTAGAAATCTGATTCCAGGTTTTCAGATTCTGAATTCATTCTCTTTTCTCTGTAATATATCCCTACAACTTAAAATAGTGCCTCACTGGTCTTTCTTGGTTTGCTGTTCTTTGTAGAATCACCCTTGGCCCACATTTATGAAAGGTAAGTGAGGAAGAAGGGAGGGATTTGTGTTCAAATGAAACACTGGTATGAGAAAAATTTTATCTAACCATTCATCTCTACTGAGCAAGTTTGAAGGGAAGTGATTTTACTATTCTTTGCAAACCATTCCCAGTTACTGTGAATAGTTGGTAAAAAAAAAAAATGTTGGTTTTACTACTTTATTAAATGTCTTTTGAAAGGATATCAAAAGAGCTTTATTTATAAAATGTTGTAAAGGTACGAAAACATTACCCACTACAAAGATAGATGGTTGAAGTAAAACAGGAACTGATCCTTTTTGACAAGAATTCCTAGTCTGATAACTCTGCCTGTTTCTCCCTTAAATGTACCTTCTGAGAATTCAGTATTAATCAAACCACATTTTAAATAGACTGTTACATTAAGGAATGCGCATTTGTCCTCAGAGATAATGCTGAATCTTTTTTACTCTTTATCAAAGCACATTTTAATTAACTGGCAAATTAAGAAATACATTCCCTGCATATAATATGAAGAAATATATTCACAAAAATAAATAAAATAGGACATTTATACCAAAAGGATGTAGCTTAATCTAGCTGCATAGTTATACAGCTCCACTCTGTTTGAGACTACATCAGTTTAATGTATCTGGGATCAAATTTAGCAAGTATCTGACACTATAGAGAAGGTATTAGGATTTTATACATATGTTATAAAATATATATATTATTAAAATTAAGATTAATATATGTATACATAATATACAGATATATAGTATGTATACATACTACATAGATACTATATATAGTATGTATACATATGTACACATTATGTACGTATATATTATGCATAGATATATAACATTAACATTTCTCCCCTTGACTGGAACATTGTGTCTGTATCCTGAAATATGACTTGGTAGCTCATTTCTGTAAACAGTCCTCAACCTGTGAAGCCACATTGACCTCAGAGAGGTGATGGAGGGAAGGGAAATTGTCCTTTAGTCCAAGAATTATACTGAAAAGACTCCATTCACAGCATAGTATTATGTATTATATTTTATACAAGGGAGAAGGGGCAATAATAAAAATGTGCTCTTCTAGCCCTTAAGGAATGTAAGTTCCAATTAGTTACGTTGAATATTAGATAACAAAATTTAAAAATGGCATCAATAATTTACATTTTTAGAGTACTTTGCCATTTTCAAAGTGTATTTATAATCATTGTTCCAAATGACCCTCACACCACCGCTATTAAATAGGATTTGACTCAGCATTACTTTACTATGAAGTGGATATTATTATTAGCTCCATTTTATATTAAAAATGAATTTAAAGGAATTTCAGAAGGGTGAGTTGACTGGGCCAAAGTGACTTGCTAATAAATGTTTCAGTGTGGCCTTAAATCCATTGGACAATGAGATTTTAAATCCCACTGCCCTTGTTGGCAGAGAAAGCCTAGAAGCCAGGAAAATTCATTTATCTTATGAGTCAAAATGGCACAGCCAGATCCTGACACTTTTCAAAATTAAATGCTTTTCTATGTTACCATAGTATATTGTTCATTTCTCTGCTATATAGCACCCAGTATAGAGTGACATGTAGTATATTTAGTTAACTATCCATCTGTCTCCTTGAGACAAGTTTCTGAGGGCAAGAACCAAGCCGTTTATCACTGTGTTCCCACTGCAGGGTCTTAACACAGTACTGATCCTCTTCCCAGTCTAAAGCTGGTATTAAGGCAGAAAGGAAAGTTTTCTCCACCCTTGCAGTTGTGTCCCTCCAGCCATTGGACCCTGCCCTGACCTAAGTGTCAACTCTCACTCAGAATTCTGGGTGGGGTGCTCATTTTCAAACCTGAGGACCCTTCTTCCTGATTTTCCTCCTTTGCCGAAAAAGTGAGGGAGACTGTTTGCCTCTCTATTGATCCTGCTCCGTAACTAGCTGTCCCTGTTCTTTCAATCACTTGAAGAGTGAACGTCTCACCATTCTCCCTGTTGCCTCTGGGATGATACAAGTGGTTTTCTGGCGAGTGAAACAGAGATGGAAGCTCTCGGAGAGCAGGCACCTGTTCACATGCAGTTTGAAGTATGGGATGGCTGCCATAGAAAGAGGCAAACGTGGAGGTTGTACTTTCCGCATTGTCCTTTAGCCATTCAAACTGCAGTGAATCTGGCACTCAGGCTATCTCCTCCTGATACATTCATCGCTTTGGTTTTCATTGGATTCCCAATTTCTCCCAATTTCATACCTCTATCTGTTCATGAACTTTATTTTCCCATAGTCCACTGATATCTGCGACTCACCCTTAGGGAGATTTACTTTGGCTTTTCATCCCTGTGTTCTTCATTCACCTCCTTAACTCTATTCAGAGATTCTAAAGAACTGGACTTTTTTTTTAAAATTAATAAACTTTATTTTTAGGTTCATAGCAAAACTGAGCAGAAAGTACAGGGGTTCCCGTATAACCTTTGCTCCCTCCCATACATGCAAAACCCCTCCCACTAGGGACATATTATATCACAGTGGAACATCTGTTACCATCATTAAAACTTCCATTGACACATCATTATCACCTAAAGTTCATACCTGAGGATTCACTCTTGCTGTCATACATTCTATGGGTTTGGAAAAATAGTATCATACAGAATAGTTTGTACAAAAAAATTGTCTATGCTCCTTTTATTCATCCCTCCCTTCCCCCTAAACCCTGACATCATCCACTGATATTTTTACTGTCTCCATAGTTTTGTTTCTTCCAGAATGTCATACATTTGGAATACAGTACATAGCCTTTTCAGTTGGCTCATTTCACTTAATAATATGCATTTAATATTCTTCCCTGTCTTTTTATGACTTGATAGTTCAGTTCTTTTTAGCATTGTGTAATATTCTATTGTTTGGATGTATCACAGTTTATCCATTCACCTACTGAATGGCATCTTGGTTACTTCCAAGTTTTGGCAATCATGAATATAGACTTTTTGGGGAAAAAAAAAACATCTCATAGAAGCCTGATACTCTGCTGGGTACTTTTACATGGACAATCTTAATAACTCTCAGTTAGGTGATGTGCCCCAAATCACCAAGGTGATGAATGATTGTCAGGACTAAAACTACATACATTTCAACACAAGGTCTACAGCCCATCTATTGCCCAAGGATGACATGCATACCATTCTCTCATCTTCTCTTGCCCACGACAGTCTTTGCTGGCTCACTATAGCTACATTCCTGTGAAGCCTAATTCAATACAAGCTGCCAATATTCATCAATTACATCTGGCATATAAGAAGCAACTGGTTGATATCCTTGTTATGAAAGGGCGTCATATACCTCCTTAGAGAATAAGTATTCAATCTTTGACCACATTCTGGCTGACACCAGTGAGGTATAGATTTTATTATGATTAATATAATGCCCCACGTGAGGTTCTGGATATACCAATAGCACCTAATTTTGTGTCTTCTGTTTTAGTATGTGTCTGCCCTCATGTTATATAGTTTTGGCATCTTGATTTATTGAGATCTCATATATTTCATTGGAGACCTAGTGTTTTCTTTGCTGTATGACAACTTGCCACAGATTTAGCAGCTTAAAACAACATACAACATTTATTATCTCTTAGTTTCTGTGAGTCAGGACTGTAGGCACAGCTCAGCTGTGTGCTCTGCTTAGAGCCCTACAAAGCTAAAATCAAGGTGTTGGAAGGACTGCACTGTTATCTGGAGACTGGACTAAGAAAGAATCTGCTTCAAGTTCACTCAGGTTTTTGGCAAAATTGCAAGTTGAGTCTGCTACTAAGAGAGAGTGTACATATAACTGTAACTTAATTAAGGAAGTGATATTTCATAACCGTTGTCATATCTATTGGTTAGAAGCAGTTAACAGTCCATGTGTACTCAAAAGGAGAAGATTACACAAAGATGTGAATACTAGGAGTGAACCATGAGGGCTACTTTGGTTTGTCTGCACCGAGGAGCTAGTACAGTGTGAAAGAAAGAGAATTGGTAAGAATTCATAAGACCTAGGACCTCATCAGGCTTTCATACTAAATAACATCTGGGATCTAGGGCAAACTGGTATTGTAGGAACTTAGTTCCTTCATCTGTATACACACATGCAACATACACACATATGGTTAGATGATCCCTGAGTGTTCTATAAACTCTAAAATTCTATAAGTATCTCCATGGAAGTACAGGATGGTAACAGATTTTCCCCAAGGTCAGTGACTGAATTCTGGCTGGGTCCTCAACAAATGATATTTTTTATTTACTAATTTACTGACTTCAGCAAGATAATTCAAGTGGTTTTAACACAGTCATCATAAATGCATCCAAGATATTAATAATGAGAATATCCATATTGCCAAAATTTTTCTTCCTCATTGATTCAATGCTAATCGTTATTAATATGAGAAACCTGAAACAGCGGAATGTTCTAAGTTGCTTCTCTTGGTCTTCATACATCCTAGGAGAGTGGCCAGCATATTGTAAGCACTTGGGAAATTAAGTGAACAACCGTTGTTGAGCTCTCTGGATTGTCAAAGAAAGTTTCAGTGATGTCTTCACAATTCTGAAAGTGAATAGATTTCAGTGAATTTGATTTTTTTGGAAATATCTGTTGGTATTTATGATATTTTTGATACTGTTGGTATGTATAACATTGTTTACTTAACCTGAATTCTCCTTTTGTGAGAAACACATCTTGATTCTAATCATGACAATTAGGGAAGAAGAAGTATAATGTATTTAGAATATATTTAATTTGGTGTCTTAGAAGAGAGAGAGGAGTAGCTAAAGTCTTCTGTCTTATCGGAAAGTACTGGATGGTCCCACGAGATGGTGAGTAGAGAATATCTGACATCTAATCCTGACTCTGTACTTATTATGCGTCCTTGGAAATCATCTGGAAGATGTTCTAGTGATTTTCAAAGCCCACTTCCAGCCTTGACAGTCTGTGATGGGAGTAATCTTCCTCGGGTGAAGTTCTGGCCCATTATTTTAGCTTTATTATCATGTCATAGGAAGAGTGGTGGACTACAGGATAGACACTCATCCTCCAACATCAAGGAATAGCCTAGACCTCCTGCTGGCACATATTTTAAACAAACTGCTCCTCACCAACAACACACAGTATGTCCTGGGAGAGTAGCTATCCATTCAAGGCTTTCACACAGTCATGAATCTTCAACTTTCCTAGGAACATCCAGGAAGTCTTGAGCCAAGTTGATAATGATGTTCCAACTTTAAGACTTAAACTCTTGCTGTGCTCATTCCCCCATTTTATATGGAATCTCTGATGAGATGCAAATGCAGCCCTAGACTCACCCCAGTGCCAGAGCCAATATTAATTATGGCCAGAGGAATATTAGCAGATACTGAAATATTTTTTAGAGAGATCTTGAATAAATCTTTGTGACAACATCAACAAGAATGCCTGAGAAAACCAATTGTATGTGCAGTCCCATGAATACCTACTAGGTGCCAGTCACCGTTCTTAGAAGGAGAATTCAAAGACAAATACATTCTGCTCTCAGGATAACATAGTCTAGACAAGAAAATAAATAAGCAAACACAATAAATCACACAGCAGAATGTGATAAGTGTGATGATAAAAGCAGGTGAAAATTGCTATGGAAGCAGAGAGGAGGGGGATGTGATCAAGCTGAGGGAAACTATAATGACAGGCTTCCTTGAATAGGTAATGTAGAGCTAGAGCTTCAAGAATAGAAAGAAGTTAGTTCACGATAGAAGGGGTGTGTGTGTGCGTGTGTGTGTGTGTGTGTGTGTGTGACATATGCAACAGGCAAATATAAATAAAGACATTAGAAGTAACAAGAGATGGACAAAGTTGTGAAATAGTGCCTTCAGTAAAAAAACTATAATCAGTATGGCTGAGCGTGCTGGGGAACAGGAACCAGGCTGACAGGGCTGGTGGGAGCTCAGTAAGGAAGAGCCCTGCTGGGGTATGCTGGGCTGATGGGTCTGGCTGTGATCTTAGGGGAAATGGGGAATCTAGAAGATATTTCACCAGATAAAGTACACATTGTGTGCACTCGATATCCTCCCTTCCAAAATTTTTTTTCCTAAAAACTATCTTAAGGAAATAATTTGGATAAGTGCACAAAAAGAATTTGATGTAAGGGTACAAGAATGTTTCTGATATTTTTGTAATGAAACTTTTAAAGTTGAAAAAACTACCTAGGAGACTTTTGGAATAAAATATGGACTATCCATTGAGTGGACTACTGTATAGATCTTGTGTTGACATGGAAAGAAGCCCATAATACATTGTTGAATAAACAACACGAGTTATACCATGGTATGAACAGTAAAGTCTTATCAGTATAGACATGTGCCATTTTATATGTATTAAAAAACATGGAATGATAACTTCCAAACCACTTGGTATCCTCAGGATTTACATCTTTTTTATACATTTCTGTTCTATTGGAAGTTTTTACAGTAAACAAAAACAATAAAGTTGTTTCCATTAAAAAAAATAATATTGTATCTGGAAGATTAGTGTATCTTATTATAGGAATTGGTACGGAAGAGTTTATTAGTTGGAGGAAAAACCAAAGTGTACCATAACAAAAACTCACAAATTACAGTGTTTCAGACAAGATGTAAATTGATTTCTTTCTCATGTAGCAATTCAAGTAAGTAGGGTAAGCAGCCTTTGTGTCTACAAAGCCACCAGGGGCCCAAGCTAGCAGGGTAGGTTTGTTCTCAAAAATGGTATCTGAGATTTTCCAGCCCTTGCCATTTTCAGAAATTGAGAAGGAGAAGAGAGAAGGGAGTTCAGGACAACAGTCTTTATTAAGATGACTTGGAATCTGCACACATCACTTCCTCTTAGACTCGTTAGGGAGGATTTAGTCGTAGAATGAATTGAGGGTTGGAAAGGGTTATCAATCAGCAGTCTGACACAAGGAGCAAAGAATTCTAAATAGCGAAAATAGTTTGCAGGCTGATATAATCATCAAGTGAAGAGGTGAGTTTTGTTTTGTTGTTGTTTGTTTTTAAATGAGCCTCAGGTGCACAGAATTGGATTAATTGCAATCCTTGGCTCATAGTATATGCTCTCATCATTGATTCATACAAGATTCTCATTTGTTTGTTTATTATAAAAAAAAAATCCCCACCCCACATAAAAACTGAATTGGTTGGGTTTGGCCATACAACAAAGTTACCCCAAAACTCAGCAGTTTAAAATAACAATGATTTATGAGTTCATGATTCTGTGAGTTAGCAATTCGCCTGAGCTCACTTGGGTGGTTCCTGAGGTTTGGTCAGGTTTGGCTGGATGGTCTAGCATAGGCTCACAGTTGTCTGGAGGTTGCTGCTGACTGGTGGTTATACTGGTTGTCAGCTGGGGTGACAGGGCTGGCTGAACCATGTTTCTCCATGAAGCTAGTTTAAGTGTATCCACATGGCAGTGGTTGAAGCATTGCCAGGATCAGCAAGAGAGGGCAAGTTCAATGTGCAAGTATATTCCAAGTCAGTTTCAATCATATTTGCTTTTTATTCCAGTGGCCAATGCATATCATTTACTAAGCCCATAGTCAGTGAGGGAAAGCACTACCCCAGAGTGAGGATACAGGGAGACATGGACGTTGTAAGGCCATAACTACAACAATCTACCATAGTGAATAAAATCTAACTCAACATGTGCAGTTCAGTCCTCACCCGTCTCATCCTTCTAGAGTTACCCCCACCCAAGACAATACTATCCTGAAACTTGTATTCATCAATCTCATTTTTTCCTATATATAAAGTATTTTTGTTTGTTTTGCTTGGTTTTAATTTTATTTTAAGAACAGTGTCATGAAGTATATAATCTTTGGGGATAGCTTTTTTCTATATAATATTATATTACTGAAACACTCTTTGTTGTGTATGACCGTAAGCTATTTGCCTTGACTCCTGTATAATATTCCAGTATATGAATGTACCATATTTTAGCTCTTCTTTCATCTGAGGGTGGCATTTGGATTGTGTCCCAATTTTTGCAACTATAGATAGCAGTGCTGTGAACATTCTTGAACATGTCTTTTGTTATACATGTGTTAAGTGTTTGTCTTAGATCTGTCAGGGAATAAAATGATGAACACTTCATGTTGCAGAGTAATGCCAAATTATTGTCCAAAGTGGTAAGGCCAGTTCACATTCTTACCAGCAAAATATAAGCGATCCTATTGACCCACAGTCTCTTCACGACTTAGTATAATATTGAGAGGCTTCTCAATTTTTACAATTTAAAGGAGTGTAAACTTCTATTTCATTGTGGCCTTGATGTCAGTGATTACATGAACTGTCTTTCATCACTACTCTTCACGGCGGGACAGTAGAGCTGGGCCCGAGCCTGCTTAATCCCTAATCCCTGTCCTACCCCAGCTCAGCTCTTGCTTCTCCTGCTTCTCTGACAAGCTCTGTGATTGAAGACCCTTAAGCCCCATGGCCACCCTCAATATAGTTATGATAAAAAGCTCCTTCCAAATCTGAAACTCTGCTTTTTATTTCTTTTCTTTCGAAACTTTCTCTCTCTGGGGGCGCCTGGGTGGCTCAGTCATTAAGCGTCTCCCTTTGCCTCAAGGCGTGATCCTGGGGTCCTGGGATCGAGCCCCACATCAGGCTCCACTACTGGGAGCCTGCTTCTTCCTCTCCCACTCTCCCTGCTTGTGTTCCCTCTCGCTGGCTGTCTCTCTGTCAAATAAATAAATAAAATCTTAAAAAAAAAAAAAAAGAAACTGTCTCTCTCCGGCAGCCTGGGTTAGGGAAAGGAGCATGAGGTTTGGAATTGGGCAAACCTGGTATGAATTGTACTTCCTGTCCTTACCTAGCTGTACAACCTTGCACAAGTTCCTTAACACTTCTGTGCTCCAACATTCTCACACATAGAAGAAATATAACAATTTTCGTTTTGTTGTGTTATAGGAGGTGACAAATGCAAGAAGACACGCAACACTTGGTGTGTAATAGGTGCTCAAAATTATGATGACTCAGCAGGCCCTCTCTCTGGTTCCAAGTTGAAGGATCCAGCCTATTGCAGCATCAAGATTAGATGGGTTAGCCTTGCCTGAGGTTAAATAGCTGTTTCAGTATTCATTCATGTCAAATGAAATTGTGATTTCACTGTGGCTCATCAAACCAGAGTCAGATCTGACAAATTCAATCAGCTAATTTTTAGACAAGGTCTCAGTGATTACAAGGTAGATCATTAGTCACTATTCCCCCTGTACATAAAATATGACAGACCTCAGTGCCAGCCATTTTCACAACTAGCATTAACGACAAGGAAAATAATGTGATTAAGGCCCCTTTGTGCTGCTTTGCTCCAAGAGAGAAGGGTGCAGTGGGCGTGGGGGGAATGTACCAGGTCGGGAGACCTGTCTTATAAACACAGCTCTGCCATGAGCACATTGGGTCATTGTGAAAATATTTTGACCTCTCTGAGTCTCAGGTTCCTGAAAAAAGTTAATAAATACACATTGATAACTTTGTTCATTGAAATGAATTGGATCTGAGAAATGACAGTGTGGGACAAAGCCATGCCCAGGATCCTTGATGATCTGCACATTCGCCACATCTCAGCTGAAGCAACAGCTGTTCCTCCCTGCAGTCTTCCTACTGCCCCAGGCTGGCCAACCCCAGCCCCAGCTCACAAGCTCATAGCTTCCTGGGGAAACCCCATTATAAGGACTCAGGATCATAAAAGGGTCCAGTGAGGCCTGAGTGGGGATGCAAAGGTGACTGCAGTTTCCCAGGAGTCCATACTTGTAGTATCAGTGATGGTAGAGGCTGGGAGTGCCTGGATCCTAGGAATGAATGGCCTCTGGTGAGCATGGTGCAGGCCCCCTTGCCACCTTCTATAGCTACCTTCCTGGTGTCGTGTGGGTCTGCCTTATGGATGAGTGACCTTTCCTTGGAATAATCTTGTTATCTAAAGCTTAATCAGATGTTGCTACCATAGCCAGCTTGATCTATCTTTAGAATACTTGTGTTAGAGGACTTGTTTGAAGGTCTATCGTTTCAACTCCCCAAGACCCAGAGAGGTTTGGAAGAGACATAAAAGCATCACCATACCTCCTCTAATTAATGCAAGGCAATGAAGTCTAAACCTGTGTTTTAAGACTCAGGTTCTAATCCCATCTCATCTACCAAAAGCCTATGTGATTTTCAGTGAATCATCTCTGTTTTCTGGGCCTCAGTTTCTTTATTTAGAAAACAGGGATAACAGGGGCGCCTGGGTGGCACAGCGGTTAAGCGTCTGCCTTCGGCTCAGGGCGTGATCCCGGCGTTACGGGATCGAGCCCCACATCAGGCTCTTCCACTATGAGCCTGCTTCTTCCTCTCCCACTCCCCCTGCTTGTGTTCCCTCTCTCGCTGGCTGTCTCTATCTCTGTCGAATGAATAAATAAATAAAATCTTTAAAAAAAAAAAAAAAGAAAAAGAAAACAGGGATAACAAAGTCTGTCCTGGGTTCTTTGCAGAACCACGCTGAAGGGAGATAAGACATGTGGTCTCACCGTCCTGGTGCATTGGGGGGTTGTAATTACCAGGAAGCATCTCCATCCATTTCCGCAGTGGTCCCTGGTTCCCAACTCCGGAGAGCCCTCACTAATCCTTAGGTGATGGGAGACACTCATCTAGATACTTTGTGTTTACACAGCACTTACCCAGAGGAGCTAAAGGCAATGGGGCTTCTCTTCTGCACCATCCCTGGGGGGACTCTCATGATATAACAGCTCAGAGCTCAGACATATTTTGTAGGATAATCAGCTCAAATTCTCTTCTGGTTGGTTTCAGCCCATTTCCCTTGCTACATTCCCGGGGACAAAACTTCTCTCTGCAGCAGTGGGGAGAGCAGAGCTGGTGCCAGATCAGCCTATTACAGAAGCTCAGAAGACTATACTGCTACACCTTGTGCAAATATATTTTGAGCAGGGTCCTAATACTAATTTCTAGGATATCACACTGCATTAGCAATATGTGGCCTTTTCTTCACTGCGTGGTATTTGAATCCTCCCCTTCCAGTGAAATGAGACAGGCCAAATTCTTTTTTTTTTCAAAAATTTTATTTATTTACCTGACAGAGATAGAGACAGCCAGCGAGAGAGGGAACACAAGCAGGGGGAGTGGGAGAGGAAGAAGCAGGCTCATAGCAGAGGAGCCTGATGTGGGGCTCGATCCCATAACGCCGGGATCACACCCTGAGCCGAAGGCAGACGCTTAACCACTGTGCCACCCAGGCGCCCCTAGACAGGCCAAATTCTAACTGGGACGCAGAGGATTTACTTTTGTTCCTTTGCAGCCATATACCATAGTGATTAAGAGCATTTGTTTTGGATTCCAAGGGAACTGAGATCGAAATCTATGTTTGCTATTTACTAGTTATATGATCTTCCACAAGTCGCTGAATGTCAGTTTTCTTAAATGTAACATGGGGTAATAATATATACCCTCACAGGGTTGTAGTGAGTATTGTGACCTAATTTATGTAAAGTGTTTAATACAGTGCTTGGCACATGGTATGAACTCAGTAGGTACAATCATTTCTATGTTATAATGTAATCTATATGATCTCATTCCCAACCTGGGTTTCAATTACATTCAAACACAGTTAATTGAACAAGCACTTGTATGACTTCTTGACAGGAAACCTGATATCATCTCTTGAATTCTTCGCTGATAGCCCGCATCTTGCCTATGGATTGTCCAAGCATGCTGGGGTGTATTAAAACCAACAGAGAGTAACAGAATCTGCCACATGGGGTCGCTGTGGAAGACAGGCTCTGCACAGCCTGAACTTGCCCAGTGCCCTGAGGATGCCCTTGTGAGGCAGCCTTCACCCCATTCTCACCTGTCCCCTGCTTAGCTCTGAATCACAGGGTAGATGGACTCATAATAGCAGGTGGGAGTTTCTAGGCTTCTCTCTCAGCTGGCTTCTCACTGACTTTAGCCAATTAAGAGGGTGGGCACCATGAGGAGAATGGTAGATGGTGAAAGGAAGAAGCCAGGGTGCTTCTCCCCGCCCCCCCCCCCCGTTTGCCTTAGGCTCCTGGGTCAGATAACACCTCCTAATTCCCTTCCCTTGTTTCCTCTGCTACTGCTAATCTCTGGGTCACCCCGTAGCACTCTATGCAGCATCTCAGTGTTCTGTTGTCTGCATAACAAATTCTCCATATTTAGACTGGCATGGTTTCTGTTTGCCTTGTTGGACCCTGACTGAAACAATTGGCTGGATCCCTGCTAGTACTATGGAGGTTTCCTATGTTAGGCCCGAGTTTACAGATTTTGTTGCCCATGCATTAATGCTCATCTATTGCTTACACAAACAAGACACTGAGTCAGGGTTACTGAAGATTGAGGAGCTCCCGGACTCAACCTGGGCAGTATTAGACCCATGACTCTCCCACACCTCTGTGCCCTGTGCTGAGCCAAGGTCACAAGCCACAGTCCCCTGCTTTCCTAGTGAATTCAGCTTAGCAAATCTTGTCCAAGAATTTTCCATCTTTAAATTTCTGAAACAGGTATGGGAGTCATGTACCCTTTATGCTCTAAAGAATCTGAAATCCTTTTGCAAATTAATCTCTCATCTCTCCAGCACCTAGTCCTATATGACAAAAACCATAAAATTATCTACTCTAATCTTTCCCCAAAGCAATGGATACCTAGTGCCTTGCCTTGTAATCGCATAAGGGAGGCCACCGGCAAAAATCTTTTCTGAAGGAACCACTGGGCACTTGTTACTGAAGATGAACCTGGAGATCAGCTGCCACCACCTCTTTGAAGCCTGCCTGGCTTCTCCCAGGCAGTGTGTAATCACACAGCCCTTTCTGCTACTGCAATTCCCTGTTCATGAATCTGTTGTAATACCAGCCACTTTGTTTATAACCGTGTGTGTGTGTGTGTGCATGTATCTTGTCATCCAGTGGAGAATGAGTTTCATGAAGATTGGGACTGTGATTCTTTCTCAGGTGCCAACCACAACGCCTGCCCAGAGGAAGTAGTCACTGTATGTTTAATATATGAAGGAGAGAAAAATTAAATGACTGAATGATGTACTCATTAATTAACGGTTGGATGAATGAATTGTTGAATGAATGAACAAATGAATGAAATTCAAGGAAGTAAATGAAAGAGGAAGACAGAGGAGTGCATAGTACCTAGAGAATTAATGGTGCAGAGGTCCCTTGGGGCACCTGGGTGGCTCAGCCTTCAGCTCAGGTCATGATCCCAGGGTCCTGGGACTGAGCCCCACATTGGGCTCCCTGCTTGTCGGGAAGCCTGCTTCTCCCTCACACTCCGCTTGCTTGTGTTCCCTCTCTTGGTGTCTCTCTCTATCAAATAGATAAATAAAATCTTTAAAAACAAAAACAAAAAGAAACAGTGTGGAGGTCCTAAGTCTGAGACTGTTTGTGCTCATCCTTAAAAATCTCACCCCAGGGGCCTCCCTTTTTGCAAGTCGCTGCCAAAGCACAAATGGGAAATATGAAAATTCTTTTAAAGTTATGAGAGTTTTCCAAAATTGTAAGACTGCAACTGAAGTCTTGCTCCTCCAGATTCCGTTCACTGCTATCTGCCTCCTTCTCACCCAAGAATTAGCTGCTAAAAGCCATTTTGTCCTCATGTCAGTGATGACCAGGGATGTTCTCCCCATTTTATACATAAGAAGACATTAACAGATAAGAAGACATTAAGGAAATTTGTGCAAGATCCTTCAACTAGTTGAGTGGATAAGTTTGGGTTTGCACTTGGATCTCTGCAAAGGCCAGTGTGGCCTTTTTCTACTCCCCCAGGCTGCCTTTACTGAAATGTGCATTTACCACAAAAAGTAGGGATGTGATTTATCAGTACAGCTACAAGGAGGGATGTGGCTGCCTGATATAACTGGACAGGTGACACTGCTTTGTTCTACATGAAATGGAAAATGGGGGGGGGGGGTTGAGGGACGTATCCTGGAGATTTCTACTAGGTACCGCTGAAAGCCTCAACAACAGAATTGTATAGGCACACACTCTCTTTTAATATTTTAATCCTCTTTTAGGTGTTTTTAGTTTATTGGGTTTGGGGTTTTTTTTAGGTCAATTGATTTTTTTTTTTCTTTTCCCTGAGAAGCTCTTGAGTACCATCTGTCACTCACTAAATTCTACGGCAGATTAACATCAGCTGTTTCAGGAGAGTTTCCCCTCTACCTGTCACTTCCCTTGTCCACTTGTGGTCATAGCATGTTGGTCAGAGCAGGGATCCAATCCCGATGCCACTGTGGACTTGCTTCATTTCTTCACTCTTAGACTCACTCATTCACTCCTCTGTTCTCTTGCCCTGGTGCAGATTTGGCTTCAGCCTGGGGCATGGAGAAGTCACTCATTCACTCAGCTGCTCCCTCACCCATTCATTCACTCATTCATTCATTCTATAAATTCTTCCTGAGCTCTGGAGGTGCACACCATCAGTGGAGCACACAAACCTGGACACAGAGAATTAGAGTAGTGCCCTCTAAGAATCTTCGCAGAGATAACCACAACATATGGAAGCATTGGAAAGGAACAGCTAGCTCAGCTCTGCCTGGAAGGGAAAAGGAAGGCATTACTAAGGGAATGAATTTTCAGTTAGTCTTAAGAAAAGAATTAAGGACACAGACGGAGAGAGGGAAATGGATGTAGGTGAAGGAAGGTTGCTACAGCAAGGCTTGGAGGTTCGAGAATCAGGAACCCTCCTCTTTGGGGAACCTGGGTGGCTCAGATGGTTGAGCATCTGCCTTTGGCTCAGGTCATGATCCCAGGGTCCTGGGATGGAGTCCCGTATCAGGCTCTCAGCTCAGTGGGGAGTCTGTTTCTCCCTCTCCCTCTGCCTCTCCCCCTGCTTGTTCTCTCTCTGTCTCTCTCTGTCTCTGTTTCTCAAATAAATAAATCTTAAAAAAAAAAATCAGGAACTGTCCTCCACCCCGTGTGGGGGCAGGAGTGATCCTGGAAGAATACTTGTGAAAGTAGTGTGATGCCCGGCGGAGGAGGCTGGCCATCAAACCGAGGCCAGCCCGCAGAGTTGTAGGCAGGATAACATGCCTGAAGTGCTAACCAGGAGATTTTCAAGGGACTTATAGGGGACAGCCACCTCCCTTGCCTATTTCACTTTTGCTCTGTCTGACCTTCCTGCTCCCTGCTGGTCATGTGACACAGCACCTAGGAGAGCAGCTAGCCAGGGCCAGGTTCTGAACCTCACCCCAAGTAGCTTAAGCACTGATGCCCACACCGATATCTCTTTTAGGTGCAGCAAAACACAGGCTAAGGATGACAGTAAGTTTAGTCCTCACCATCATTTTTATGACAACCAGCTTTCTATCTTCAGTCTCCACTAACCCATTTGAAGTTTTCTTATTTCTGTGTTTTTGACCAGCAACTTTCTCTTCCAGACGCCCTTCCTCCTGCAAAAGGCTTCAGGTCCACATAGATTTTCCAACTAGCCTTAACGTGATTGTGTTTGTCTTTAAGCTCTCAATATACTTGATTCTGTGGAGGTGGCTTCTGCCTGGAGATAGAGTCATGTGTAATAGGGAACCATTCTGTAGCCTAGAATGCAAACTCCACGCACTAGCCTTACCACCTCTGTATCTCCTGCACCTGGATCACACTCGCTTTTAGTGGCCACAGAAATGGCAGGTGCTGGCTTGAGCACAGACTCAGGAGCCAGTCAGGGCTGGGTTCCTTCTGACCTAGCACGACCTAGCACGTCCTAGTGCATCCTAAGTTATTTACCACTAAGTCAAGTCACTTAACTTCTGATTCTCAAGCAGCATTAACAGGTTAGCGATCAAGCACCCAGCCAGGGCTCTAGGACACAGGAGGTGCCTCCATAAACGGTGTCTACTAATAAATACCCTTTTTTTCCCTTCTCTTCTCTTTGCCCCTTGCAACATGGGAGCTTATGGTTTTCTGCTACACTAGATGCCCGTAGGATAAAATCTAAAAATCAAAAATCTAAATAAACTAGATTACAGAACTTTCACAGACCCTTGCCATCCCCATGAAAAAAATGATCACAGGGAGCAAAAATACATAATCAAGGGGAGAGATAAATGTCACACAAAACTGTCATCTCAAAGGAAGAGGCAAGTGCACCACATTCTTCCCCATAATCGCTTCGTGGAAACACGTGCAGCACAGCATCGAGACCAGAGTATATTATGAACCCCTGCAGACACAGAAATTTTGTGAGCTGTAGGTTGCAGGAACCCACAGAGCTGGGAAAGCAGAGGTTTAATGGTATTTTAAATGTTTTGACTATACAGAAGGCTGAATCTGCAATCTAATCGTTTTCAGAATATTTGATGCACTGTAAGCAATTGTGGGTCCTGTGTGCTCCATAGCCATCTGCAATCAGAGCAAGGCAAGTTCAAAGGGAAGGAAAGGGAATTGCAAATACGTGGAACTCCTACTATGGGCCTTTCCTTCCATTTAATTTTCCCAGCTGCCACGGGAGGTGGGTGTGTTCTAAGCTACACCTCTGGTCCTGGATGCCTTCAGTCCCTTCTCCTGCCACAATCTCCATGACACACTCCCAAGGGTTTCACAGAGTACCTGAGTTCTGGCATGCAAATATCCAAAAGTTAGGTTATGATAACAATACTCCCAAAGTGACTCTTCTTTGTGTGTTAAAATTAAATCATTCTGCGCACGTCTGTCCGTAGCATTATTTACAATAGCCAAAAAGTAGAAGCAATCCAAGTGTCCATCAATGGACGAATGGATAAGCAGAATGTTAACTATACATACAAATGAATTACTATTCAGCCTTAAAAAGGATAGAAATTCGAACACATGCAACATGGGTGAACCTTGAAGACATTATGCCAAGTAAAATATACCAGTCCCAGAAAACAAATACTCTACAATTCCATTTATATGAGTTACCTAGAGTTGTCAGATTAATAGAAACAGAGAGTAGAATGGTGGTTGCCAGAGGCTGGGAGGAAGGGGAAATAGGGAGTTGTTCACTAGGTGGTTTCTGCTTTGCAAGACAAAAAATTTACAGAGATTGGTTGCACAACAATGTAAATGTACTTACCACTAACTTTATAGTTAAAAATGGTTAAGATGGTAAAGTTTATATCATGTGTATTTTATCACAATTTTTAAAAAATTAAATCGTTCAAAACTCTGGCCCTTCTTGTGTCAAGATAATTTACTGAGATATTGTGTTTTGTTTCCTCTGAAGAGGAAAAACAGATGGAAAGAATGGAGGCTGAGAGCCACTGTCTCTTTCTGAACCTGCCCCCAATCTAAGGAGGAGGCCAACAATTCTTGTTCTCTTCTTCCAGGGGAACCTGGTCTTCGTGGCTTTTATGAGAGGCCATTCTTTAAGGTGATTACACTCATTGTTTAGACAGAGAACGAATTAAAAGGCTTTTAGAGTTGTAACTAAGGTAAGGAAGGGACGGTCAGAGAAATTAAAAAGGCTGAAACCGAAGGGGGGAAAAAGGCAGAAATGGAGAAGATTCTGGAAGGCATGAAGAAGTCCACAGAGGTCTAGGGCTGCAAGTCCTAGGTGTCCCAGGAAACCCTCAGCCTTCAGTTGGGCCCCCCACCCACCAAAGGCAGCAGCACCTTTGCCAAGCCTGGGAGACCAAGAAGCCTGGACCTGGCTCCCAGGGTTCCCAGCCCCAGCAAAGGCCCACGGGCCAACAAAAGAAGTGGAACTGCTGAACTTGAAATGTCGAGGCCCAAGGCAACTGCCTTTTTATAGCCTGGCTGATTCGGCCTAACGTCCTAATGGCCCTCTCTAAAGGTGTAAGACTGGTAGAAACTTTCTAAGCCTTGAAGGCAACAGACTCCAATATTTACTGAGATTGGATTTTCTATCAGCTTCTTGAGATCAAAGATGTATTTAAAGTCATGTTAAAAAAAATGCCATGTTCAAGTTGTGTTTAATTAGGTTTTAAAAAATTAAATGATGTGGAGAGCCAGGGTGGCTCAGTTGGTTAAGCCTCTGGCTCTTGGTTTTGGCTTGGGTCATGATCTCAGGGTCCTGGGACTGAGCCCCAAGCCCACCTGGAGTCCGGAGTCTGGCTCCACCCTCGGCACAGAGTTGGCTTGTCCCTCTCCCTCCCCCTCTGTTTCAATACCTGCTAGATCATACTTTCTCTCTCTCAAATAAATAAAATACTTTTAAAGAAATTAAATAATGTCTCTTTTTTGTACACTTGAGTTTGTGGTTAAACTTGTATTCACGAAAATTTACTTTTTTTCTAGATTTCGTTTTTCTCAATATTCTCATATATTTTTATTTTATTTGAGTATAATTGACAAACAATATTGCATTAGTTTCAGGTGTACAACATAGTGATTCGACAGATTTATATGTTATCCTATGCTCACCCCTAAAATTTATTAACAAATTATTTGCACACATCTTCCTATTGATCTTCTGGATGCACCTTAAGTCTTGGTACTTGAGCTGGTCTAACTACACATTCAGGCCTCTCCGGATGGCCCAGAGCCCTGTTGCACCCCAGCTCAGGTGAACCCTGCCTGCTGGAACAGAGCTGGCTCCTGCCTGACTGGTTCGGGATTCTGTCTTGATAGCAGGTCCCTCAGGGTCCCTCAGGGGGGTTGCTGTTCACTCTTCTGTATTTCTTACCAGCCCGCCCCTCTTCTCTTTTCTCATGGGAACATACCCCACTCTAGACTCCAGCCCTGACCCCAAGTCTTGCTCTATCATTTAAATATCACATCAATTCTATCAACCCCGCCCCTGCCCTTTCACCTCCAGACACCCCAAGTACACATTTGAAAGAGGGGACAGAACTGTTGAAGGAAATCACGGCTCAAAGAAGTTGCCCCAGGTCACCCAGGGACAGCAGGGAAGCCAGGAATAAAAAACAAAGTTCATCTGGCTCCAAGGCTAGTGTATATACCAAGCTGCCCCTATAATCAGTGCCTTACACAGTCATACAATGTTGGTGAAATAGTTTTACGTTTCTTAGAGTAAAATATGTAAGTAATGAAAAATACCCATAAGCTTTCCTGAATGACGAATGAGTGTGCATCAGTGTCCTGTCCTGTTGCAGGGAAAGACACGTTGGGCAGAGGATAAAGCCTCATCTTACTAACTGGCACTACTGTGACCTTGAGTGAGGCACCTAACCCCTGGTTTTCAGTGATCTCTTCTGCTAAATGAGTGTCTATAATGAAAGGAGTGCCCATCAAGGTCTGCGCTGGGATAGAAGAGGGTTAGTTCTGTGCTGGGAGCTGGGGGAGGGCAAGTCTGAAGAGGTTTCCAGGATAAGTGGAATATTGAGCTGATTATAAAAGATAGGAGAGATGCTTGTCAGTTGATTGAAGGTGTAGGCTTTCCAGACAGAGGGTTCAGCCTGGATGAAGGCACAGTGGCTGGACTTCCAGAAGAAAAGCACAGATGGGGGAGACCGATCAATGAGCTGAGTTCATCCACAGCAGCTATGTGGGGGTACAAGGCTGTACCACCCATCCCTCTCCTCCCGAGAGGAGAACCACTCTGCCTCTAAGCCACTTTCATTTTATATATTTTTCTTTTTTTAAAAAAATGTACCTGTTTATGTCTGTGAATTCACATGTGCATGCATCTGTGTAGGTAGGTGTCATATGAAAGACTAGGGGACTCGACTTTACTTATATTCCCTTCTGTTAAGAGGAGCCCAATTTCCACACACAAGCTCACCCTGACACATGCAGTGGGGAAGATGTGGCCACATAGGCTGTGCTTTAAGGCACGATTTGAACCCAGGTCTCTTTGTCTCCAATAACCTAGTCTTCAGGCTGCTTCTTAGCAGTCCTGAGACCTGGAAGAAACGGATTAATGCCTGGAAATGTGGGCTCCTCATGTTTAAACTGTAATAAGAACAACATTTTTATGAGGAATTATGAAATGATTGCACACAGAAATACTCTGTCTCCCTACACTCACTATCCTCCCCTCCTCTCTTCTTCACCACCAGAGTGACCTTTGCAAAATGCAAATCTTGTTCGTTTCCTCCACCCCCATCTTCGCATGCTTACAACTTCCATAAGCGTCCTGTTCCTCTTAGGACAAATATCAAGGTTCTGTCATGGTCAATAGAAGACTTAGCTCTGACACTATACTCTTGTCATACCCTTATCAGTTCCTAAATGTTCCATGTCATTTCCACGACTGGGTCTTTGCAACCCTTCAGCTAACTCCTACTCATCTGTCAGAGCCCACTGAAATGAGACATCCTCAGGGAAGCCTCACTAGGGACCCATATGAGTCTCCTAAATGTTCATGTGGCACCAGGTCACTTTCCTCTTAGCCCTTACCACGCTATGATCAGATTGTTATTTGATAAATTCTGTCTCCCCACCAATTATAAGGTCCATCATATACAGATCAAACAGAGAAGGTTTGCTGTATTTACCATTTTAATCTTTGCTCCTGATGCAAAGCCTAACACATAGTAAACATTTAATTAATATGTATTGGTTGAGGGACATCCATCAAGAGTGGTGTATTTCTTCTATCTGACAGAAAGAGATGACATGTCAGGAAGTAGTGGTTAACTGGCCAGGTGTCTGAGTTTTACTTTGCAGATGGAGAAGCTCCACTTTATTAGCATAAACCACCCGGGGTGAAGTTCAAATGAACTGACTCACAAGGGACTGAATAACTTAGACCAAAATATCAAAATTTTCAATTATAACCAGATATATTACTGTACAAATTGCTAATTGCATATAATATGTGGCCAAAAAAGAGAAGAAAAGAGAATAGAGTATTAGATACCACATTTTGTGTTTTTTTAAAAATAATTCCCCTATTAAACACTTTACCTAATTAATAATGATGAAGGTGATGGTAAATAATAACAACAATAGTAATGAACAGGGAACAACTAATGTTTCACTGAATACTTCTTAAGTACCAAGTTTTCTGCTACATGCTTCATTTTATGTCTTTATCACTCATCACCACAATTCTGAGCTAGGTGAAGATTGGTATCCTCGTTTTGCAGATGAGGAGAGTGAAGCATAGAGAAGTTAAGCAAGTTGCCCGTTGTCACACAGCAGGGAAGTTGGGAAGCAAAGACTGAAACCCAGGTCTGATTACTAAAGCTGAATGTTGTACCCCATTCACTGGGTTGGGTCTACAACTTGTGGCTTACGACATTAGTCAGTTACACAACTTCACTCAGCTTCATTCTCCCTTTCTGCAATACCAGTTCCAAACCTATTCCCCTTGGCAAATTTTCTGACAATTAAAAATGCTGTTGGTTGGGGGGAGGGCGGTGTTTGGGTGACTCAGTCGGTTAAGTGGCCGACTCTTGATTTCGGCTCAGGTCATGATCTCAGGGTCCTGGGATTGAACCCTGCATGGGACTCTGAGAAGTCTGCTTGGGATTCTCCCTCTCTTTCTCTCTTTATGCCCAACCCCCCTCGTAAAATGAAAAATGAATAAATACATCTTTTTAAAAAATGCTGTTGGGGGTCACCTGGGTGGCCCAGTTGGTTAAGCATCTGCCTTCGGCTCATGATGTTAGTATCCTGGGATGGAGCCTCGCATCCAACTCCTTGCTCAGCGGGGAGTCTGCTTCTCCCTCTGCCTGCCCTTCTGCCTGCTTGTGCTCTCTCTCTTTGTCAAATAAATAAATAAAAATCATAAAAAAGGTAAAAATTTAAAAAATTAAAAATGTTGGTTAGGAAAGAGCTTCATAACCATGACGTTTTGTAGAGGCAAGATGCTAGAATTATTGCTATCGCTGATTAAATGAGTTATTTTTGAGAATCTGGGTATTTTGCATTAAAGAGATGCAGCCCCCATGGTTATATGGCCCCTATGTGTCACTGAGAAAAGACTGACAGCTCTACTATCACATGTGTATTATCTCCTTATGTGCCGGTCCCCGTGCCTAGCACTTTACATCACATCTTTACTTTACTTTCTAAAATCAAGGAGAGTCAGCTTCTCCCTCGCCCTCTGTGCTCTCGCTCTCTTGCTCTCACTCTATCTCAAGTAAATAAATAAAATCTTTAAAAGAAAATTGATGTTACCTTTTTAAAATTCTCTTACCACCCTGACAGTTCTCTCATTTTGCTGGTAAGGAAACGGAGACACAGAGAGCGTAGGAAACTTGCTCCGGGCCCTAGCACTAGGAGGTGATGGAGGACACTTCAAATCGGAGTAGTCCCAGACCTGGCCCTTAATTACTACCCTGTGCTGCCTTTCTAATCAGCAGAACAACAATTAAGCTGTTAAGATTTTCGACAGAGTGTATGGAAAAGAGTGCTGTTTATCCTTTTTAATGCAATTCACCTGACACACTTGGAAAACACATTGGATGAACCAATTTATGCTGACAAAAGGAGAAGAGTAATTAGTTAATGACAATTGATTTAGGCCTCCTCCATCATCCACAGGAAGCCGGTAACTCAGCTGACTTCCCTCCCCTGCTCTGCCACTCCTTTGTTCAGGAGGAAGCATGCCCCCCACGTACAGCGTTCCCTGGGAGTTATGCCCCTCTCCTTTTATATTTGAGTTTAGAGTCACCATCAGCCTCGTGTAGTGAAAGAAAAAGGAAAAGAAAAAAAAAAAAAAGAAAAAGCAGGACCTACCAAGCTGTTGAATAGGGGAAAAAAGTCCATTAAAAGGCACTTTTATTTCATTGTCTTTAAACCAACCTTTGTGCGCTGTCAGTGCTGTTATTAGCCCACTGTTTAGTTAACTGAAGTATTGATCTTCCTGTCACACATTCTTTGTCAGTCGGGAACAAGGGAAGGTGCTGACCCTTCCCAGGAAGCGCTGGTGACAGGTTTGTAATTTGATAATCGCTTGTTCAGGAAAGATTTCACTTTGTTCCTGGATGTACGTCCCCGCAACTGGTGTGCCTTTGAGGCCCTGATAATGCCAACTTTTGCCTCCCAAAAGCCTTGGTGTGGGAGAGGGCAGGGTAACGCAAGAACCAGTTTCTGCCTGTTTGGGCTTCCTTTCATGTTTTCTTACCAGAGATTAGGAGTTTTTGTGGTTTTAATAATAATAAAAAGTAACCATGTATTACGATTTGTGGTTTTTGCAGAAAAGGAAAAACAGGCAGATAAAGTTTTACTGTAGAGGGTAGCCAGTTGTTCCAAACTTGGGAAATAAGATTTTAGATGAAGCGAAATGCATTAGTGTGGTAGCTATCAAATTCCCTGGCTTTGGAACCAAAAACAGCATGCTGTGTCCGGTTTTAAGCTCAAAGCTTGAGCAGAGAAAAAGGAAAACATGATTCCTCCTATCACTTTGTGTTCTTAGCACAATAGAATAGAGATGAGAGAGCCTGGATTTGTTGAACAGTAGGAATTATATTCCAACAGTGTGGGGTTTAGTAAAATCCACAAATATGTTTTTTAACCTGCATTTTCATTCTGACTGGTAAGCCTCTTGACATTTTAATAAAACTTTATCATAGAGAGCTGATTGAATTATATTTATCAAAGTCTTGGCAAGGCAGTGTAGAGTAGAGGGAAAATATCCCATTTAGCTGCAGACTAGAAGTTCTAGCTATTCAATGAATGAGTTTGATTTTTGGATTTTATAACAATGTTACAAGTTGAGCCTCAGTTTCTTCCTCTGGCAAAAGTGGATAATAATGGGAATGATTGCACACAAACACCGGGCATGGGATAAGCATGGTGTCATCTCTTTCATGGCTGGAAAATCACTCTGGACCCCAACACTCAGGGAGCAGCTCAGCGTGGTTCAGTATACTCTTATCTATGGGAGCTGTCTGTTCACCCTTTCCAAGAGAGTACGTGCGTGAATACATTTGCCACTATCTAATACCAAGTGTTCTTAGTGACATTTTTTTTTCTTTCCACACCGTGTTGGGTTGGTGGCAGGGATGGGGAACAGTAATGCCCTCCTTGTTTCCTGGTGGTACATCACTGGCCCAGGCATCAGACCCCGGACTGATCACTGTAGTACAGATAGCTGGCTTGTTTTTGCTTGAGACCCATGCGCCACACAGCAGAGACTCATCAGGCAGAACGTCATGGGGCTGCTACCCTCAGGAGGGACATGTGCACGTGGCAGGCATGGGCAGCTTCACAGACCCTCTAGGATCCTGTTTTCCCCTTTCCCTAACTCCCTCTTTTTTGGGCTTTATTTAACTTTGCTGCTCTGCATTGAGCTCCATCCTGCTGTGGGCTTATTCCCTGAATGAGCCCTCGAGCCCCCAACTTCCATGGTTGGCCCTCAGTTCCACACACCCAAATCAAAGACAGCAATGTCCCACCATCTCTCTTTTGCTTGTGGTACAACCACAGGGACACCATCCATTCAGGCCCCAGAGTGAGTGGTCACCACCTGTGTGTCCCCAACGTCCCAGACAGACCACGTTCTATGTGCAGCATCCATCCTGCCCACGGCGGGCACCTTCTCCTTCTCCCCTTCCAGGCTCTCTGCTAGTTAATGGCTCCTCCAGCCCCCAAGACACGAAAGCCAGACACCTGGGAATCACACTTAGATCCCTATCTTCTCAACCCCTCACAACCTTTCCTAAAGATCTGTTCATTCTACCTCCTTACTACTTCTTCACCTCCCTAGTTCATGTCACCAGCTTTTATTAGTTGTAAAATCACAAAGAATCTTCACTGGGTTCCTTGGTTCTGGTCCTTCCAGCTCACTACCTGATTTAGAATCCTCTTGTTGTGGGCCACATGGGTGGTGCGGTCAGGTGAACGTCCGGCTCTTGGTTTCAGCTCCGATCATAATCTCTAGGTCCTGAGATGGAGTTCCGAGTCAGGTTCCATGCTCAGCACGGAGTCAGTTTAGGATTCTCTCTCCCTCTGCCTCTCCTGCTCATGCTCTCTCTTTCTCTCTCTCTCTAAAAATGAATAAATAAATCATAAATAAACACATACATACATACATACATACATACATACATACATACATACAATTCTTTCATGGCTTCTCATTATACTCAGGGTAAAACCCAATAGCCTTAGGATGGTCTGCTGTGCTTGCTGTGACAGCTCTGCACCCACAGCTTACAGCTCCTGTCCTCACATTTTATCCTCCTGGCAAAAAGAACCTGAGCATGGCTCCAAACACACTGTGCTCTCCCTTCTCCAGATGTTACCATCAGATCCCTTGGGCTATCTGTTTATTTAAATTTTTTAAAGAGTATCTGCTGTGTGCCGAGTATTTCACAAATATTAGCTCATTTAACCCTCATGACTACACTGTGAAGTAGTTTCTGAGGAAATTGGGGCACAGAGAAAAGAGATTATTCTCACAACCACTCAAGCTTCAGCACCTGTCTTCTATGTTCTCATACCATTGTGGCTGCATCTATCATATAGAATGTTATCAGTTGAATCGGAATTATCCTTTTATTTGTCTGTCTCTCCTCCTGCCCCACCACAGATACCCCTTAGACTATGAGTCTAAAGACAGGGATCTTATATTATCAAAGTTTATTACTCTGGGGAGATATCCTTCATATGCTGCATAGCAAGCCCCCAATCAATGTACCAGACCCTCCCCTAACCTATATACATTATTATATAATTTTATAGGTGTTCTGCCCTCATAATAACCATTCAGTTACTCTCACTCATCAGAGTGGTTCTAATGTCATCAGCCTAAACTTCAGTTTTAAAAAGAGGTTAATTTTATTTCCAACCTATCAGAACTTTAGAAGATTTGATATTTAACATACTAGGACATTTGAACAAATTTAATGATGTAATATGTAAACTTTAATTATAACAAAGTGTATTTTATATTTATACCATAAGTTTTGAATGTGTCTTTTACTTTATAATTAACAATTTAAGTTGATAGTTTTTAGGGTACATATCAAATATGAAATTTTTAAACAAAAGAAAAAAAATTAAGGGATTTTAATTTGTCCAAACTCACCAAAGTCAAAATGATCCATTCTTATGCCTGAAATTATTTAGGAAAATATTTATTTATTTATTTATTTATTTATTTATTTTTTAAAGATTTTATTTATTTATTCGACAGGATAGAGACAGCCAGCGAGACAGGGAACACAAGCAGGGGGAGTGGGAGAGGAAGAAGCAGGCTCATAGCAGAGGAGCTTGATGTGAGACTCCATCCCAGATCGCCGGGATCACGCCCTGAGCCGAAGGCAGATGCCTAACCGCTGTGCCACCCAGTCACCCCTAGGAAAATATTTATGACCACGTAACTCTCAAACTGAACTGCCTGAGTTTAAACTGGGTGTTAAATAGATTCTCTTCCTTCCTTTCCTTCAAAGGTTTTTGAGGTTCTACGTTTATTGGAAGCACGTGGAGGTATATACTACCTTTGAGCCACGCAGATTTATAGTAATACAAATACAACATATCTTCAATGATACAGATGTAACACATGCACAAATGCCTCTAAAAGTAATTAACGTGTAAATAAATTCAAGGCTCTTGATGTCTGCACATTTGGTACCCTACCTGAATCTCTAAGACCTAGTAAGCAGAGCAGGAAGGAGTTAGATGAAGTAAACTGGGACTTCACAGTGAACAGAGCTTCCCCAAGTTCCCCTAGCTGGAAAGTAGCAGATCCTTGGACTTGTTACTACAGGTTCGGTGTTCTTCACACTCCAGTCTGTAACAAGGCAACTTACTGCAAAAGCAGACAGACATTCTGATGTCCCTTCAGCAATGTCCTCAAAATCAGATTTGAAATCTATAAGTAAATCTTGGCATTCTATGGTCACCTTTTATAAAACATGTTTGTAGTTATGGATGTCCATATCTAAGGCATTATTCTCCATTCATGGTGCTTGGGTGATATCCAGAGGCAGTTCAGGGTCACCCAGCTGAGGGCTCTCAATCACACACCCACCACCTTCTCTCAAACCCATCTTAGAGCAATTCCTCTTTCCTCACACAAACTGTTGTATGTCCATACAATGGAGTATGACTCGGCCATGAAAGGGAATGAACTCCTGAAACACACAGCACCATGCATTACATATTAGTAAATGTGCTATGCTGAGAAAGTGAAAGAAACCAGACTCAAAAGGCTACATATGTGATTTCATTTACATAGAATGTCATCGTTCTGGAAAAGCCAGGAAAAAAAAAAAACCCAAACCAGTGATTACAGGGACCAGAGGTGGGAATAGAGATGGACTAGAAAAGGATACAAGGGAATTTTGGGGGTGATGAAATTGTTTTATATCTTGACTGTAGGTGGTTACAATGTTTGCCAAACACTAAAGCTTTACAAGGGTGGATTTCATATTTAATATCTCGAAAACAAAAAACAAAAAACAAACAAAAAAACCCAAAAGCCTCATTTGGTGTGGGTCAGAGGATCTCTTTGGTGAGTCTGGGAGCCTGGCAGACTTTCTTGCCGTAGTCATCTGCCTTCCGAACTCAGAGGGGAGCTACTTCCCTTTAAGGGGTGAATGTCAGTAGAGCTCCCCAGGGAAAGTACTGGCATGTCTCAAATTACTGTCCTCAATTCCAGGGCAGTGGCTCTTCCACTTGGTGTGTATTAAAAGAAACTCCTCAAGGAAACTCATTAAAATAGCTCAGGTTCCAGATATTCTGATGATGTATGTCTAAAGTGAGGTGCAGGAATCTGTGTTTTGGGGGAAAAACTGATGCGGGAGAGTTTATCACAGTTAGACATGCATTGCCAAAGGAGTACAGAGGGAAGATAAGCTGGATACTCTACTTATGAAGTAAGGTGTGTCATTCGAAGATTTTGGCTTCCATACCGAGGTCTTCCCAACCCCAGGTGGCAGAGGCCATCCTCTACTTCTGAGGAACACTCAGCCTCAGAGGCCCAGCAAGAGGCAGAAGCCTCCCTCTTCACGGGCTGAGCCTCTTGCCCCTCAGTCCTATTTCCCGTCTCAGAGCTTGCCTTTCCCTTGGTAAGCGAGGTAAAAATCATACTTTGCCCCTGTGCAAGGGACTATGGCCCGTGTGTCCCGGTAAGCCAGCCATATCAGAATACAGTGTCTAACATGCATACTGAAGGACACATGGGGAGCCGGAGCTCATTGTACACCAGGGACTAAAACAACCCAGGGCAGAATGAGTCCTACAAGCCCTTAGTCCCATAGTTGAGAAACTACAGTCTTTGGAATGAGAACAACACGGGCTTGTATCTTGACTCTGCCTCTGGTTATCCATGTGACTTTGGGGAAGTCACTGAAACTTGAGCCTCCATTTTTTTCAATAATGGAGATCATAAAACTCACCTCCTAAGAATTATAGATACATTTCAGGAACGGCACGAGGTTATTATTTTTTCTTTCTTTTCTTCATTTGTTTTCATTGAGGCATAACTCACATATAGTAAAGCACACAGATCATAAGGGTACAGCTTGATGACTTTTTACAGAGTAAACACAGCCATGGAACCACCACCAGATAAAGACAGGGAACATTTCTGGCACCCCAGAAGGCTGCCTTCTGTCCCCTTCCGGTCTGTAACCCCCGAAGGGGAACCATACTCCTGACTTCTATTACCAGAGATTAGATTTCCAACACATGAGTTTTTGATAGACATCGATGTTATTATTATGACAGGGTGAGGCGACCGTCACTAAATCACGAGCAGATGCTTCTTAAACAGTGACCCCATTGGAGAGCTTGGTAAAAGATATCTGGAATCAGTGACACATTAGAGGCTTGCTTAAATCATGTTAGCAGTGGGAGGAGGGCTAGTCATGCTGGGGCCATGAAGGGGAAACAACGTTCACCCTGCTAGGAATCCATGTGGAAGTGAGCCCAGCCTTGGTGAAATATTGTGTCTGACACCTGAAGGATGAAAGCTCGGAGGGTCATATAGATCGCTGAGGAAGGCAGACAAACAGATGCAAAGTTTACAGAAGGATATAAAATGACTTATGTGATGTGGCATATAAAATTGTGAAGTGCAGTTAGCAGCATGCTCTAAGCCTAGACACACACAGCTTTCATGTTGTCTCAGTTTCACCTCCAAAATTAGTACTTAAACCATTCATTCTTCTCTTCTCCAGTCAATCCCCGCACCACTGCCTGCCCATTACCCTATTATGGCAGCTTCTTAAATGGTCCCATCTTCAATCAGCCCACCTGTCCCCAGGATGTTTATTCTCCAAACACACTGAGTCATGTCATCCCCTACTTAAGAACAAATGACTACATTTACATCCAAGTTAGATTCTGATATGGATATGATATATAAGCCCCTTCCTTAACTTCTCCCCCATCAGTAAGTCTTAAACCCATTTCCATTCACTCCACACTAACCCTGAGCCACAGTTTCCTGCACTCTTAGGCTTCTCTGACCTTTCCTGCCCTGTTCTTCCTGTCCACTAATACAACTCTAATCCTATAAGTCCATGGCCCTGTCACCCCTTTGCTGAACTCCCTCCCACTCAACTCCCCCTTTACCAGGAAGAATCCACAAACTCCTTCTACTGTACATAAGAGGTCTTATTTATACATGTAGCCTTTGTTTTGCTCTTCTAGATTGAGCAGGCTGTATACCTGACTTTTGTTTCAGAAGCTGTCTTGGCTGGGCAGCCTGTAGAAGTACAGGAAAGGGCAGGAAGCTGGGGACACCCTCACTCTGTTAAAGGACCGAGTGGCCCATGGAAGCTGACTTGCTAATGGGACCATCCGCCCAAACCTCCCTTTCCAAGCCTGCGTGGCAAGGATCATGACTTTGGTCTTAATGAGGCTTGGCATCATCTGCTAAGGAGGTTTAACGGGACGATGGGAGATGGCAGCCAGGCTCTCCAGGTACAAGTATGTCATAGACAGACTTTCAAGATGCCCCCATGATTTCCCAACATAATCCCCCAGACTGTGAACATGATGCCTTTTACTCTCTGCATCAGGTAGTGTTACATGGCACAGTCAGCCTTAAAATAAGTAGATTACCTGGGTGGGCCCCTGTCCTAATCATATAAGGCCTTTAAAAGCAGACACATTTCTCTGGCTGGTCACAGAAGGGGATGTCAGAGTGACTAGAACCATGATGGTGATTTGACACGAGGAGGTTCCCCACGGCTGAGCTGAAGGTCTCAGACAGCAAGGATTTGAGAGTGATCCTCAGCTGACAACTAGGAAGGCAATGGGGACCTCACTCCTACAACTGTAAGGAGATAAATCCTTCCAACCACCTAAGTTTGGAAGTGAGTCTTTGAGGAAGCTGCTGCCTCTGAGACTTGAGTGGAGGACCCAGGAAAATACCCTCAACCCCTAACTCATGGAAACTGGGAGATAGTAAACTTGTGTTATTTTAAACCTCTAAGTTTGTGCAGCTATAGAAAACAAGTGCAAGATGATACTTGTAGCCAGGTATGGTGGGCGTTTTGTCAATCTCCAAGATTTACCTAGCCCCAAGTAACCCTGACCTAGAAAGCTGTGAGGAGGAAGAGGGACCAGCATGAGTCATGTGGGACAGGGGTTCTGGCCAGGCCTCAAGCTCCATTGTGAGACTTGGGATGCCTTCAGGAAATGAAAACTGAATGAATGTTGAAGAAACAAGGATAAGTGGGAATAGCGTAGCTTTGTGGCTATAGGAGTGATCTAGGGTCATTCTAGACACAAGAAAATCAGATTAAGGTAGCCAGGTTTATGCCAGAACCCACATGCTAGAGATGGAGTTCTAGAGGTACTCTTGGCCAAGTCTGCTGTGTAAATGTCCTCAGTACTCAAGAGCAGGGAGGTCTAAGAAACACAGATGGACAAAGCTCTACCTCCCAACTAGAGTGTAACTGGAGAATTCTTCTCCAGATGACTATGTCTCATCCATCTTTGCAACCTTAGCATCTATAGCAAAATCTGGAATAAGTAGGATCACACTATTTGTCAGTGAGAATTGCGGAAATCCCATGTCTTGAAAGTCATGGTCCCCTTCATAATTTATTGTGATTTAATGGGAAGACTATGGGGTTTGTAGCCAGACAGACATGAGTACAAGCCTTGGCCACCATTATTAACCTCTCTGAACCTTGTTCTCCTGAGTCCCTGCTGCATGGGGGACTTTGAAGACGGCCAACGCCAAGCAGAGAACATAATCTGTTCGTTTGTGGCTCTTCCAATCAAACCCATAGCAAGCTTTCAAACTGAGATGCTGCTGAGCCTGATTTAATACAGGAAATGTTGTAACTGAAATACATATGTGGTTTTTGTTGTTTTCTCCTGAGTTTGGATGGTACTTACATGAAATGTGAGGCTTTAGGACAACAGCCATAGGCAGAGCACGAACACAGTCCCGTACAATTGGCCTCATCTTCACCAAGCTCTTTCCTAGTTGTTTCACCTCTACCAAGTTTGTGGATTTAGGTAAGGTTAATAAGTCTCTTCTGCTCAGTTTTCTCATCCATAAAGTGGGGGTGTTCTGCAAATTAAATGATTATTATACAAATTAAGTTAGTATTTGTAAAGTATCCCAGTGCTATATAAGTTTTAGATAAATATAAATATTCTTATTTTCACTACAATCCATGGAATGACATGCCCATTTTGTCAGTGAAGAAATTGAAACTAAGAGAGGAGATAAGAGATTTATATTAAAAGTAACCAATCCATGTATTTACTTAAAAATAGTTAAAAAAAAACACCTCAGGTCTTGATTAATATCAAATCATCACACATTAGCGCAATACCTATTGAATACAAAGCACTATACAAATTTAATCTGGACATTCATTTTGCAAATAGCATCAAATATTGTAGTAACATTAGGACTTGAAGAAGAATATGTCATTGTCACTGCTTTCACAGAGCTCACAACCTAGATATGGACATGCAAAGAAGGAAGTCCTAAAGAGTTCTGGGGCTGCAGGATGTCCCTCTATTTGATCCTGTCTGGGTGGAGTGCATTCTAGAAGCTGGGGGTGGGGAAAGAAAAGCTGTCATGTTAAATGTTCTGGTATTTACATTTTTAAGAAAATTATACTAGAAGGAATCAACATGCTGGCTCTGCTTTATAAATAACAAGGTGCATGATTCTGATGTCTCAGAAAGAGTAAGGGCTTTACAGAAAAGCATCATTCCATTCCTGGTCTTTCAACTTAACAGTTAAATGACTTTGTGCCAATTAGCTACCCAGAGCCCAAGTGCTCATATCTGCAATCTGGGGCCAATAGTATCTACTTTAAAGAGCTTTGGTGAGAATTAATAATGATTATGTGTGCAAGGGTACCAGCACATTACTTGACACAAAGGAACAACTCAAGAAATATTAAATATCACCTCCATTCCCATTCTGCATTATAAAATTGGCCACCAGGACCCAGAATATTATCTATGTAGCATTTCCTAAACTATATCCTTTAAAACAGGAATCTGGGAACAAATACATTTAGAATTAGTATATATTATGCCCCCACTCATGAATATTAGCATATAGCAGTTCTACAAAGCCTCATATTACAGAAACCTCTTCAAGCTTGTTTTTTTAAGAAGTTTCCATATTTTTTGATCATTGAAAAATTTCAGCACTGAATATTTATTAGCATCTCTCTGTCTCATCACTGTATTGGTTTTTGCTTCACTTATTTGCTATTTCATCAATGAATGAATACATTCCATGGAACTGTTTGGGGAACGCAATGCTACACTCCTCACCCATTACATAGTAGAGACAAGATTCTAACACAGCTTTTTTCCCTCAGAAACAAATACCCTTTGGGAATAACTGCCTCTGAGTTTCTGGATCCCAGAGCAGATGTTTTTGTTGCTGTTGTTGTTTACTCACCTAACTTACTGGTCATGGCAAATTCTTATGAGCTGAGTTATCTCCCTTAATACTGTAGGTTGGCTATCATTATTATTATTATTATTGAGTATTTTCAAAGATTTTTTTTTTAACTGAGATGCAGAGATTTAAGGGCTTTTGGAATTCAACGTCTTTCACAACCTGACCATCATTTGAGAGAATATTTTAAGGAGACAGGACTGCCATCTCAGTGCAGAAAGTGGAGCAAGACACCCTCTGTTGCACTTCAACCTCTGTAGTAGAGCTCTTGCTCTTTCCCTTAACCCATCAACAACCCATCATCTCCTGGGACATGCTTAAGAACCTTAAGAAACAGGCAGCCTGGATGCAGCACAAGTATCACCTTGGAACTCCTAGTTCTGATCCTGATACTGTGACTCATTGACTATCTTGTTGTAAGTCATGTTACTTCAAAACTTGATTTTTTGCGATTCTAAAATGGGTATGTTAATATCTGCCCCTCCTATTTCATAGGATTGTTCTCAGAATGCAGTCACAAGTTAGAGAAATGAAAACGGCAAAAGTCTCTGGATAATGTAGGAGAGAGTAAAGACAGTTCTACCTACATACCCTAGATGAAGAAAACGGACCAAATCAGGGTGTCAGTCTTGGCCAAGCTGCTGTTAGTTGCAGGAAAGTTGCACTTTTTTTCTGGCTTTCTGTTGACTAGTCCAGGGTATAGCAGGTCTGTGGCCATCAAGCCAGGCTGCCCAAAGCCATTTCCAGTTCCCCTCACTTCCTTAACTTCTAATTCAGGACATTGCAAGGTCCCATAGATGAAGCTTCCTCCATTCCCCTCAAACTTCACTTGCCATTCTTGCCTTAGTTCAGGTCTCCACTTCTCTCTCCTGATGCTTTTGGTGCATGAACGTGCACCCTGCCTCAGAGCTGGGCAGCCTCTAGTCCATTCTCCACACTGTCGTGGCTAGAGTTATTATTCCAAGGGGCATACCTGACCATGCTCTGTTCCCTGAGTATGCTCTATCAGACGGTATACAGCAGGAGAGAAGGATGCACTTGGAAGGGTAACTGAAGAGAGCTTGGTGAATGGACAAGTTATGAAAGTATGGGTAGAGAACTTGGAAGGAGTTGTAGCCGTAGGAAAGGGGCTGCCTATCAGAAGTTGTGGACTTAGGTAGAGAAGCTGAGTTGTCAAACCCTGGCCCAGCAGGAAGAAGCAGGAAGAAGAGATCCTACATTCTGTCTTCTCACACTTTGCTCTCTTACTGGTGCCTCCCATTGGCCAAATGCAACTGGAAACCAGAAAGCAAGGCAGTCTGAGCGAGTAGATATGCAGGAATCATCTTCCCAGAGCACAGAGCAGGGCAGAAAGGGATAGAGATTGAATCTGGAACAAATGAAGGATATCTGGCACGCATGCCATACACTTTTGTGCATCTATGGCTTTGCTCAGGCAATCCCCACTGTCTTTCATTCTTTGCTCTATAAAACCATAGAACCTATAATTCTCTCTATAGGTCCAGATCCTAATAACTGTTTGCCCCCAATTCTTGCTTAAATATCACTTCCACTGTAAAGCTTTCACTAACTACCCTCAGTAAGAGTCCATGACCACGTCCACTGTGCCTTCTCGGCATTTCAAGTTTTGGGGACAGTGTCTGAGCCGAAATCCTACCTCTTCACTTAATGGCTATGTGACCTTAGTCAAATTACTTAACAACTTGATGCCTCAGTTTCCCCATGTGTGAAATGAGGTAATTAACGACATTTTCTACAGGGTATTATGATGACTACATTGTATGTATGTTTAATACCTGACAAACATCTAGAAAAATATCAGCCACATAGGAAGTATTCCAGAGATAAAAGTTCATCGTCGTCATTGTCGTCATCATCATCATCATCATCATCATTATACCTGCACCTATCACAGTCTATTTGGGGGCATGATTAGCCCTTGTAGAGTCTGCTGCTCCAGTGACTTAAGATACTTCTATTACTTTGGATACTTGACATTCCGCTTATTGCTTTGCGCATAGAGGTGCTTAGTAAATATTTGTGGTCTTGAATTGAACTGAAGATGAAGCAAGGTGGGTGAAGTATGCCTTTTTTTCCCCCAGTCCTAAAAACTCCAATCTCAGGACTTTGAACCTGCCAACAATCGACTGTTATTGGTTTACAGAAACTGTGCTTGTTAAAGCCAGGAGTTATCAAAGAGCCTTAATGGGCATCTCTTAAAGTGCATGCATTTAAACAAAGACCCTGATTGAGAGCCTTAATGTTCTCAGTTATTGGCGTCTGGAGAATCAATGCAAATCTTTATTCCATCATCATTTTCCTTGCCACATTACTACTTGATCCTTGATCTCTATGGATTCCAAGAATAATAGAAATTAGGTGTATAGGTCTGTTCTTAACATACACTCTTTGTATGACTATAGACGAAAGTATAGCTTGAGGGGAACAGGAGAGTACTTCTTTAAACACATTCAACAAAAAATTTTCAGGGGAGATATTGATCTGGTGTTTGCTGCTATTGATGTAAAGAAGTTAAAGGAAACAGCAACTCTGAGATACTGGAGACAATGGAGAAGCCTTTTGTACTTGTTCTTTTTCCTTCTAACATTTGGAATAGTCCAACCCCCACCTCATCCCACTCCCAAATTCAATTGCTCTGTTGGAGGGCTAAGCTCTGCTTCTGTCTGTAAAGAGACGGGAACGAATATTCATGGAGTACATACTGCACACAAGACTTTTTATGAAAAACTTTATGTCACATTCTAATACATTTTTTTTTTACAAAATCCTGTGATGTTGGTAATATAATGTATTTGTATATATTGGGGATTTGTTATGAATAGCACATCTGGAGAACAAATGGGGTCTCTGGCACTATGTTGGTGCTGAGGATGCAATGGTGATCAATACAGACACTGCTCCTGGCCTCAAGGACCTTATAATTAACTGGTTCTGCAGTTTTGTTCTTGAGAAAGTTCCCATTATTTCAAAATTATGCTAATTAAAAACAATTATTTTGATGTGGAGAGAGTGTTATAAATTAGGAAGTTTTAGATTTACAGTAACAAAGTTAATTTTCTCACAGAACATAATAACATTATTTTGTAGTTATAAACTATTTTGTTATCACAAGCTGAAAGATTATAGCTCTTCTGAATGGATAAAACCAAAGTTCCTCCTCTGGGAACAAATCATAAATATGCGGGACACTGTGGGAAGAGTAAGCGGCTGAAATTTTCTGAAACACAGACGATAAAAGGAAGGAAAATAAAGACATGTAACTATAGAAATAGAGTTGGGCCGATCATATGGTGCCTCAAATGAAGACTTTCTAATTCATGTCTTAATCCCGCCAAGGGGAGCTGTAAAGGGGCGTGGTAACATTTAAAGAACTCATATAGCATTCGTATAAAATGTTAATCTTATGGGTATAAGGGGCGTCTGGGTGGTTTAGTTAGTTAAGCTTCTGACTCCTGATTTTAGCTCAGGTCATGATTTCAGGGTCCCGGGATCCAGCCCTGAGCTGGGCTCTGTGCTCAGCAAGGAGTCTGCTTGAAGATTCTCTCCCTCTGCCCCTCTGCCCCTGGCGCCCCCTGCCCCTCATATAAATAAATCTTAAAAAACAAAATCTAATGGGTAGAAAACAAAAACAAAGAAACAAACAATTTGAAGAAATCAAAGTAGAAACAGAGGCAGAAAGTAATTTGAATCATAAAAAGGAAACAGCAGCACCCGAAGGAGCAGGTGCAGCCTGGTGTTGGGCACACCCCACACCCTGGGAAGCTTGTGGACAGGGTGCATGAGGATCACTTGTGGAATTTGTTGACCATGTAGATCGCAGGGCCCGGCTCCCAGAGACTCTAATCCAGGAGCTCCCTGGTGGGTCTATGAGTCTGAACTTTAAGAAGAAACCAAAACGATTATGATATAAGAGGTCCTAAATTTTGAGAATTATTAGTGGAGCACATTAGGAATGCTAGTGGCAAAACCATGAGGAAAGAATAGTTTTAATGCAATGGATAAGAAAAGGATACGGCAAAGGAAATAGGATGACATGAAATAGGAAAAAGAAAAGGAAAGTCTTGGCAAACACTGCAGAGTATCGCTGAAATGAGGTTGGAGAGGAGGGAGGATAACACTCCTGTAAAAGGTGAGTAAACCAGTTCAAATGGACTTCAACGTTCAATTTTATTTCTTTCCTAAATATTTCTGAATTTGAGCTAATTGTCTTGTTTGGAAATGTAACTTGTAGTACTCAGAAGACCAATAACGTTTTCCCCAAATTATTTTTGAAGAAAACTTTAAAATACACACTATTGTTGAAATAATGTCATGGTGAATACCCATGTACTCAACACCCAGGATTCTATCATAAATATTTATTTACTTAATTACATATCTGCATACCTATCCCTCTCTGCATTATTCTATCGACTTTCAATGCATTTCACCATTAGAGACATGAGCACATTTCTCTCTGAATATTTCAGGATGTGTATCGCTAACTAGAGTTCAATATTTGTTTAGTCTGTAAAGTAACACTTGCAAAAAGGAAATGTACAATTAAGTGTAAGTTCACTGAGTACTGAGCAGTGCATACACCTGGGTAACCCGAATACCTCTCAAGATAGGGAATGTTACCAACCGAACATTCTCTCAGAGGCAAATGATATTCTAAATTTTTCACTCTGTATTCGTTCTTTTTTCTATTTTAGAATTTCATATAAATGGAGTCCTTTAGTATGTTTTGTTATGAAAGTCTTCATTCACTCAGCAAAATGTTTTTGAGCTTCATTCATATTGGTATACATATTAATTTCATTTGTGAGTAGTCAATTAAATGAATATCAAGGATTGTTTACCCAATTTCGTATTGAAAATTGCCAGGGCTATTGACAATATTAAGCTATAAGAAATAAGGCTATTATCAATATTCCTATACAAGGCTTCTGTGGGTATGTTTTTATTTGTTCTGGTTAAATACCCAGGAGTAAATCGTTTTGCATATCTTGGTCACTATTTCTGAAATGTATGTTTTGCAAATAGTTTTTCCTGTCTGTGGCTTTCTAGTTCATTTTCTTGACGGCATTTTTTGATGAGTGAAATTTTCTAATTTTGCTAAAGCCCAGTTTATCATATTTTTTCTTGTATGGCTATTGCTTTCAGTGACAAGAGACACCTACCCCCCAAGTCATGGAGCTCTTCTGTTTCCACCAGAATCTTTATAGTTTTATCTCTTAGTCTTTTTTCTATTAATTTCTGTATCTCGGGTTAGGTGGGGTTTCATTTGATCTCCCACATCAAAACCCTGTGATTCCAGCCCTGTTTGTTCAAAAAGATTTTCCTTTCCCATTAGACTATTTTGGTGGTTTTTGTTTGTTTCCTGCCCTCCCCCCAATCCCCCCAAAAAATCAATTACCGTGTAAAAGGGTAGCTCTATTTCTGGATTCTCTATTCTGTTAAATCTTTCTAACCCTATACCAGTACCGCTGTCTGTATTATTATAGCTTTACGATGAGTCTTGAAATTGGGTAGTGTAATTCTTCCAAAAATGTTTATCTTGTTCAAGATTGATTTGAATATTCTAGGTGTTTTTCATTTTGACATTAACTAAAAAATTAGTTTGTCAAATGTAACTTCCCTTTTACCCCCTAAAAAAAAAAGCCACCAGGAATTTTGAAAGAATTAAGAGCTTAACACAATCGAGCCTTCCAATTCATGAATATTGTATCGTGATAATGTGATTTATAATAAGAAATACATAGTTGGTCTTTGTTTATGGCACAGAGCTCCTAAAATCCTTGGAATTTCTTGATTAGAGCTACAAAGGTGTCTCTTGTTATGTTAATGAAGTGACTTCTGGAAGACACCTGGAGTTTGGGGCTGGTTGTCAGAGGAACCAACCTGTGGAGTTGAGAGTTGGAACTCTGAGTCTCACGCTGCCCCCACCTTGGGGGAGGGGAAGGGGTTAGAGATTGAATTCAGTAGCCAATGGCCAGTGATTTAGTCTATCATGCGAACATAATGGAGCCTCCATTAAAACCCAAAAGGATGGGGTTCTGAGAGCTTTCAAGCTGGTGAACTGCGGAGGTTGGGGGAGAGTGGCACACCTGAAGAGGGCGTGGAGCTTTCCCCCATTAGTTGCCCTATGCATCTCTTCCATCTGGCTGTTTCTGAGATAGATCCTTTCAGAATAAACTGCTTAACCCAGTAAGTAAAATGTTGCTCGTGAGTTCTGTGCGCCCCTCTAGTAAATTACTTGAACCCAAGGAGGAGGTCCTTGGAACCCTACAATCTGTAGCCCACTGGACAGAGCATAGATGACAGCCTGGATTTGCAACTGGTGTCTAAAGTGGGGGGGAGGGAGCCGTCTTGTGGGACCAAGACCTCAACCTATAGCACTGGATGCTCTCTCCAGGTGTAGGTAGTGCCAGAATTCAGTTGAATTGTAGGATACCCAACTGGTGTAGGAAAATTGCTTTTTGCTATAGGAAAATCTCCACGTACATTGGAATGGGTGCAGACCTTATGTGTATCTCTCCATTTATCTCTCCATCTTTAATTTATTAATGCAATATTACATAGTTTCCAGTGTAGGAGACTTGCAAATTCTTTTTTGTTAAATTATTTTGTTAAAGTATTTTTAAATGTTATAAATGGATTTGTTGCTTAATGTTAGAATTATAAAAACTAGAATTGATTTTTTTGCATATTAATCTTTTATCCTGCAACCTTGCTAAGCTTACTCATCAATTTTAGTAGTTATTTTGTAAATGCCCTAGGATTTTCCACATAAACAATCAGATTATCTGCAAGTCGATATGATTTTACCTCTTCCTTTCTGTCCTTTGGCCTTATGTTGATTTTTCTTACCTTCTTGAAATACCTCCAACCTCCAATAGAATGAATAGAGGTGGCAGAAGGGGACAACTTTATCATGTTACTGATCCAAATGGGAAAGTGTTCAGTATTTAACAAGTTTGATTTAGCTATAGATTTTTCAGAATGTTTTATATCACAAGGAGAAAGTTCTAGTCCTAATTGGAGAGTTTCTAACAAAATTGGTGTTGAATTTTGTCAAGTGGTTTGTTCTAGTCTATTGTAATGGTAATGGAGATTTTTTTCATTTTTTCTTTTTTAACATGGTGAATTACACCGACAGGTTCCTAAGTGTGAAATGAACCTTGCATCATTGGGATAAACGCTTTTTGATCACAATGTGTTGTCAACTTTAGGTATTATTACATTTGATTTGCTAATATTGTGCTAGGAATACCTGCACCTATTTTCCTGAGGCATTGTTCTTGTGGGGTCTTTGTCCAGTTACGGCGTTGGGGTTATGCTGATCTCATAAAATAAGATGGGATATTTTCTTCTTCCTCTATTTCTTGATGAGGGAACAGAAGGCAAGCCAAGGACAAAGCAGAAACTGACACCCCACAACAGCCCCCCCCATATATGTGACATTCCTCAGGCACTCCTGGCTGCCCTAAAGGAAAAAGAAACAGTTAACCTATAGAGACCACAATCCTGCAAGACCTGAGTCTCCCTCAGTTTACAAATGTCTTAGCAGTCTACAAGAAGGAAGCATTTCTATCAATGATCTAGCTTCCAGAAGGAAATATAGATACAATTAAATGTCCTTATAATCTGCAGCATCCAGGAAGTTCCCAACTATCTTCCTGTTAATGCCTTACTAGAGGGGTAAACAACCTTAACTTGACAATGGCAAGGCCTCTGGTATCCTGTGAATCGTCTTTAACATATGAAAATCCTTTTGAAACTTCCCCTTTTCCTTACCTCCCCCAACCCCACAGTGTATAATCAGCCACCCCTCACAACTCGGGGCAGCAGGTCTTTCTGCCCATGGATCCTGTTCTTGTGGTTTAATAAACCACCATTTTGCACCAAAGACGTCTCAAGAATTCTTGGTTGTCGGCTCCGGACTACAACCCACCTAACCTCATCGATATCCCACAACCTCATCATTTCTGAAAGATTTTGTGGAAGACTAGTATTTCATCTTTGAATGTTTGACGTAATTCACAGAGCCTGGGGTTTACTTTGTGGGATTTTTTTTTTAAAGTTCCTTTTGTGTAATAGATATTCAGATTTTTGTTTCATTTTGAGTCAGTTTTGTTTTTACTTTTCAAGAAGTATTTCCATCTCATCTAAGCTGTGAAATTTCCTGATAGAGTGTCTTCATAAAATTAACCTATCTGAACATCATTCCTAATTTTGGCAACTTATGTCTTTTATTTACTTGATCAGTATAACGAGAGGTTTGTCAATTCTGTAAGTGCTTTCAAAGAACTAAATTTTGGGCTCTTTTGCTTTCTGTTTTCTATTTCATTTATCTCCCATCTTATATTTATTTCCTTACTTTCACTTATTTTGGGTTTATTATGCTTTTTTTTCCCTAGCTCCTTAACTTGGAAGTGTAAGTTATTTCTTTTGGATTGTTCTTTACTACTATAAGCATTAAAGCCTCCGAACTTCCTGATAAATTTGCATTGTTTTAGCTGCAACACACAAATTTTGAAATATTGTTTTATTATCATTTGGTTTAACTTTTTTCCCCTCTAATTTCCCTTATGATTTTTTCTTTACTTCTTTAGCCTGTGGAAATTTTTAAAAATTTAGCCGTATCTAGATATAAAAGTATTTCTATTTTATTTTCAAATATGATACTCTACATATCTTACTGATTTCTAGTTTAATTCCAATTTAGTCATAGAACATACTATTTATGCTTTTAATCCTTTTAAATATGTCAAGTTTTATTATATAGGCCAGGAAATAGCCCATCTTGTGAAAAATACCATGGGAACTGGGGTAAAAAAAAGAAGTATTCTGCAGATCTGGAATAGAGTGTACTATTGATGTGGTTTTGGAATATAGGTGAGGTCCAGTGGGGTGGAGTCTGGAGCCCACAACCAAGAAAGAATTCTTGAGATGTCTTTGGTGCAAAATGGTGGTTTATTAAAGCACAGGGACAGGACCCGTGGGCAGAAAGACCTGCCATCCCAGGTTGTAAGGGGTGGTTGATTATATATACTATGGGTTTGGGGGAGGTAAGGAAAAAGGGAGGTTTCAAAAGGATTTTCATAAGTTAAGGAGGACTCATGTGATACTGGAGGCCTTGCCATTGTCAAGTTAAGGTTGTTTTTCCCTCTGGCAAGGCATTAGCATGAAGATAGTTGGGAACTTCCTGGAGAAACTTCACATATCCCACCCAGGAGTGGGGGGTGGGGGGGAGGTCGCAGGGTGTCAGCTTCTGCTTTGTCTTCATCCCGCCTGCTGCTCCCTCATCACTATAAAGAGCAATTACTTCAAAGGAGTTGATAGTATTATTTTCATTTTATAAGGTTTTACTTTAAAAAAAATATTAATTGCTAAAAGATGGGTGTTAAAATCTCTGCATATTGTGGAGTTGTTCATTTTTCCATTTAGTTTTGTTTTTTTGCATTGTGAAATTCTTATTAGTTCCATAGTTTTTATACCTTCCTGCTGAATTGACACTTTTATTGTTAGGAAGTGGCCAACTTTGTCTGATAATACTTTGAAGTCTCCTTTATCTGATATGAATATAGTCATTCCAGTCTTCCCATGCTCACCGATAATCTGACATTTTTCCATTCACTTTCATCCTCCCCATATCTTCATACTTAAAGTGTGTCACTTGTAGATACCATATGCAAGATGACAAGGTGGGACTGCTGATTGAAGAGTTGAGCCTGATATTTAAATAATGATGTGAGTGGCTTGGATTCTACCATCATTATTTCCTGTTTGTCCAACTGCTGCTTATGTTCCCCAATTTCTGCCGCCTTTTGGATTGCTTAAATATTTTAAAAGTTGATTTTAACTTATTTATGCCCTTTCTGATGTATTTTGCCTTATTTTTAGTGATTGCTCTGGTGATTACAATACAGATTCCTTATTAGTTAAATAAAATTGAAACCACTTCACATAAAATGTAGGAAACTTGCTGTCTTCTGGATATATTTAGTATTCTTCCCCATCCGTTGTGCTTTGCTGGTCATATGTATTAAAGCTACTTAGAAACCTCACAAGACAATGTTGTAATATTGTGATTAAGAGTTGTGTGTATTTTAAATGAAGAGAAAAAATAGTTATTTTACATTATCCACTTATGTATCATTTATGATGCTCTTCATTTCTTTCTATCTGGTCATCTGAGTGGTCCTGTCACTTCCCTTCAAACTGAAGAATTTCCTATAGATTTTCTTGTAATGCGAGTTGGTATCTGAATAGGTCTTTGTTTTGGCTTCATTCTTGAAGAATATTTTTTCTGGTTGTAGAATTCTGGATGAGGAGTTTGTTGTAGTTGTTAATGATGATACTGTGTCCCCCCCCCCCTTCTATGCATTAAAGGTATTGTTTGGCTGCTTTCTTGAAGTAAAGGTCATTCAAATTGTTGTCCTCCTTTATGTAATTTACCTTTTTTTCCCCCCTGACTGCTTTTCCCTTTGATTTATGAGAATATGACTACGATGTGCCTAAGCATGGTTTTGTTCTATTTATCCTGCTT